>NC_061854.1:27137745-27142745 GCF_019202785.1 Penaeus chinensis
TTCATCGCCCCCGTCCCTCCTCCCCCTTCCCCCTGTCATGTCCGTTGCCGCCCTCAGCTTTTTCCCCCTCGTCTTTACCCCTCCCCCGTTTCCCGCATCCTCATGCCCGTCGCCACCATAATTGTGTTCCCCGCGTTTCCCTTGCTTACCCCTCCCCCCGCTTCCCCACTTGCCATGTCCATCGCCAGCGCCACTTTCTTCACCCACCCCACCCTGTCGCTTCCCACCTTGCCATGTCCGTCGCCAGCGTCACCTGATTCCCCTCGCCCTCCCCTCGGCGGCTCGGAGGAGCTGGCTGGCCGGCCGCCCAAGCTTCATGTCGGCCGTGTTGTGTCGAGGTCCCCAGCGCCGCTCCCCTGCTCTGCATATTCATCGACAATCATGGTTCCTCTTTTCCCTTCCACAATAGGTTAAGTCCAATTTCCTTCTATTGCTTTGTGGGCTCTGTGTGCGGCGGCGCTGTGGGGTCTTTCTGTTTGTGCTTTGGATGTTATTGTGCGTGAGTGCGTGTGCGCTGTGTTTGAACCGGAACGATTGTTAGTGTTGAAATGTAATTACATATGTGTAAATAGATAAGCTAATTAATTAATATATATACATATATATACATATATATACACATATATATACATATATATACACATATATATACGTCTATTTCTATATCAATCTATCTTTTTATACATACATACACACACACACACACACACATATGTGTGTATATATATATATATATATATATATGTATATATATATTTATATATATATATATATATATATATATATATATATATACATATATATATATATATGTATGTATATATATATATATATATGTGTGTGTGTGTATATATATGTATATATATATATATATATATATATATATATATATGTGTATGTATGTATACAAACACACAATTATATATATACATACATGCATGCATACCAAAACACACACACACACACATACACACACACACACACACACACACACGCACATACATGCATATATATATATATATATATATATATATATATATATATATATATATATAAATATATATATATATATATATATACATATATATATATACATATATATATATATATATATATACATATATATATATATATATATATATATATGTTTATACATATATATAGAGAGAGAGAGACATAGATATAGATTGATAGATAGAGATAGACATAGAAAGAGAGATAAATACATTTCTCTATATGTTATATATATATATATATATATATATATATATATATATATATACGTGTGTGTGTGTGTGTGTGTGTGTGTGTGTGTGTGTGTGTGTGTGTGTGTGTGTGTGTGTGTGTGTGTGTGTGTGTGTGTGTGTGTGTGTGTGTGTATGTGTGTGTGTGTGTGTGTGTGTGTGTGTGTGTGTGTGTGTGTGTGTGTGTGTGTGTAAATATGTATATATGTATGTGCATTTTCATCCTATACTTAAGCAATATAAACGCATTCTGACAACGTCACTACGGTTCGATCCCTCGTGACAACATCTGTTACATTCGCTGAAAGGAACCTGTCTGCGGCAATTATTTCAGGCCACTTCTGCAGCGAGTGTTCTGGTCGTTTTCTAAGGACTTCCGGCCTCGCTCCGCCGCGCCAAGGGCCCCGTCGCAAGAAACGCCGCAGACTCTCGCGTCGCTGCGCCGCTTTTAGCCGCGTCTTCGGCTCGAGCGATAAAACCGAATGGGGATCCGGTGAGGAGGGGAATTCGCAGTTCCTTCCTTTCGCTTTTTCTTTGTTTTTTTTACTTTTTATTTTAACTGTGGATCTATAAACTCCTCGTCGAATTTATCACCAAACTGAGTTTCCGAGGTTTTGGTGTGCGTCCGAGCCGAGCCCTTGCTCTCATCCGCCTCGCGACCTCCGCCGTTCCGCTCCGAGGCGCTCCGGCGGCCAGCGCCGGGGGTCGCCTCCTGCCCGCGTGTTGATCCCGGACACACAGCCCTCAAGATGCGCCTCACGCCCGTGGGGAGGAAGCCACGCGAATTCAGACGGAGGACAGATAAGGTCTTAGTCTCGTTTGGGATTTGGGTCGTCTTTTTTTGCTTCGTTTCCTTGCTGGGTCGGGATTTTTTTCATCCAGGATCACCATAGGTTCTTGTTTGGGTGAAGTAACGCAAGGGAACCTTGAATCACTGCCAATCTCTATTCGACCAAAGAGAAGATATTTTCCGTCGCCCAGTGAATATGACAATTTGTCACTGGTACCTTGAGTTTTTTAACATAACAAACATAATGAGTTTTCAGTTCACTGATTTTCTTTTTCGAAAAGTAGACTCTTTGCAGTTAAGAAGACCAATCAGATAAATTTAGAACATTGCGACGAAAGAACATTTTGCATGCGAAGGTCTGCCAAAAAGTCGTTTCTCCCCAAAGTCCTTTCCTTCCCTTCAAACGTCCTCGCGGATCCCCACTTCTTGCCCCGAGGAGCCGCCTCAGTGAGCGAGAGCGAAGTTTTACCTCGGCCACACCGTCACGCCGACAACATGGCCGCCACTTCTCCTCGCCCGCCCAAGTTCCCGGCCGGCTTCCGTCGCGAATTTCCGCGGGCGCGGTGGAGTTCCGAGCGACACCGGGCGGCTGTCGGACGAGGGTCGCCGAAGGGACGAGGCGCTGACGGAGGGAGAGCCGCATCTGCTCGCGCGTCAACGGGAGCCAGAGACGCGAATGACCCCGTCGAATAGCCGGCAGGAAAGGAGATCAGGAAGTCCGGTCACTCAGGCCATCCAACCTCCACCTTTATTGACATCAGCATTACTCATTTCCATCTCCTGAGCCCGCTGGCCCTTGGCCATCGATAACGGGGTATTTAACGATCCCCGAGTGCCTCGCGACGTGACCCAGTGCCGACTCCCGCGAGGCTGGGTCGGGGAGTGGCGGTTTTGGACTTTCAGTGAAAGTGGTACGCCCTGTACATAGTGTGAAGTGTGTGGATATGTATAATGAAAATATCTTTTTAATTGAAAAATAATGTATCAGTGCAAACTTTCATTAGTAACTTACGCCTTCATTTAATATCTCGTATTAAAAAAATCTAACCTATTGTCATAGGAGAGTTTTGCCAGCGAAACAAGACTGTCACGTGGTCACACTGCCAGGCGTCAGCCGGAGTGGACAAGGTGGTCCGTGGCCTCACCTCAGCCCCTCGGTCAGGAGGGCACACGTTTCGGTGCTATCATCACGTGGTCCGGGCCGTGATCTGAGTGATGTCTGATGAAGCAAAACACAAAGATTTGTCAAGCACAACTACATTTCTATAATACATAAAAAATGCTCCTTCATTTTTTATGTATTGTTCCAGCCCTTCATGAGACCTGAGCAGATAAGGAACGGCAGATCTCCTGCAGTGCCACACGCAGCCCAAGGCACTCGCTCACTCACTCTCACAGCGCCAGACGCGAGCGTACGTTTCCCGTCCCGTCTGAGGACCGACTGAACTGTGAGAGATGAGAGAGACATGCCTCGAGTGCGACCTGTCCCTCCCCTCGCGGTCGTAACCCCGCCCACTCCGCCTCTTGGCCCCGCCCCCTCCACCTTTTGACCAGCGGACTTCTAACGAGATCTTGAGGGAAGCTTGTGGATAGATAGATTAGTGTGGTCCAAAGATGGATTACAGAAGGGATAGCCTCTATCCAACGTCTGATGTGAAAGTTTAATGGGGTCAGCTCTCGCTCGACCCGCTAGATAAGGTAAATACGATAAGACAAACGTTTATCGCAAATTTATCAGCATGTTATGGCTCTTCTCTCATCTCGCAGTGTGGATGCGGCGTGGATACTCGAGTGGATAAGTGATATGCGCGAGGCTTGGGAGCGTGACGAGGGAGGCTGACCGACGCTGTAATCGAATGAGTATTACAGGATGCTGCAAGACTCACGTTACAGCAATGGCAGCGCGCGAGGCCGTGGAGGCTAATGGCGTTATGGAGGCGCAGTGGAGCTCCATTCAGGTGGCGGCGGCGAGCTCCTCTGTCTCCGCGTGTGCATGAGCGTCGCGTGTGGATGTCGCCCGGAGACAGGAGCGGAGGTGGAGCAGAAGGCCGGTGGAGCGGGGGCGGCACAGCGATGGCCGAGGGGAGGGGGAGGAGGGGGAGGGAGCCAGCTGTGTCCACTTTAAGGAGGTTTTCCCTTTTTTTCCTTTTTGTGAGGATGAAGCGAAGGTTTTCATGGATGTGCATTATGGCAGGCGGGGAAGCTTTGTAGCCGCCGAGAGGAAACACGACGAGGATTCTTTATAGAAGTTGGATCACGACAATGGCCTGGAGGCGACGTGCACATGATGTCTGCTTCGAGAAAATGAAGGCTGCGCCGAAGGAACTGTTCCCGCCGTAACAGTCCCCTCAAAAACCGTAATGACCGATCTGAAGTGCCGTGCCCATGTGCGCCGAGAGATCCATAATGACCTTGAGACGGACATCTGCAACTTGCATTACGAATGGCCTCCTCTCAGACCGGATAGAGTGCAAGGTGTAGCGAGGGAACATCTCGATGGTGGAGTTCATTTACGGAACAGTGTCTATAATCGGTCATCTGAAAACGATAAACACCATTCTTCTATTGCCTCCCTTCCTCTCCTCCGCTCGCTCTCTCTCTCTCTCTCGTCCGTCCCTCTCCACGCCTTTCATCTGGCCGTGACGAGGACAGATCTGGTCCCCCGAGTCACTCATTTTTATGAGTAATAACGTCTCTCCATTGCTGTTATCATCGCCGTCGCAACTACGGCCTCTGTTCGTTAGTGTGCCGCCCATTGTGATTATATCGCTGGGGGATAAACAGATGATGAACACATGTATATACTTGGTAACTATGCTGCACAGGACTGTCTGTTTCGAAATGTCACTCCTTCAGTATCGTATTTGACGAAACCAGATCACTCGTGAAGATAACTCCCTCTTTGTTTATGATCACGAGCCTCTCCCTCCTCTCTTTCCTTATCCTCCTCTCCCCCTTCGCTCTTT
>NC_061854.1:27180245-27182745 GCF_019202785.1 Penaeus chinensis
CAGTAATAAAAAAATCGCGATTTCAAACGCTACGATCCTCAATCTTTCTGCGAGCTTATCTTGTCTAAAGAAATGACTCTATCAGATATTTAATTGACAGATAATGTAAACAACCAAGTAACTATTTTAACGGAAGTTACCAAAAGCAGCATTGAAGCGCTGGCTCCCTACGTAACACGAACCGTCAGACGTCCCCCTGCTGCATGGATAAATGGCGACATCAAGAGAGTCATTAGCGATAGAAATAATGCTCACCAAACTCTTAAAAGTAACAGAAATGAGGATGCCTTTCAGATAGATTGCAAAGCAAAAAAGAAAAATATAAAATTGCTAATTCAATGTACAAAAAGAAATTACTTCAGAAATAAATTCACAGAATATATGAACAACTCTGATAAAACATGGAAAATTGTTAGAACACTAGTGCCCCACAACAATCACCTCACTAGTGATTGCACAAGTCTCATACAAAGAACAGACCATTTTAATGACTTTTTTTTCAAAAATTGGTAAACTAACTTACGAGAAAACAATTGCTTCTACATTACAACAAAACACAGATCGGGCAAGGATTACAACTATGTTTTTCAGACCACAACCAGTGGACGTCGAAACAATCATCTTAGTAATAAAACACCTTCGCCAAACAAATGCTGTAGGAGCAGACGGTATTGCTTTGCGCTTTATCAGAGATAGTCTACCCGCAACTGTACATTATTTGACGGTCATTATTAACATGATGGTGCCTTTCCATCGCTTTGGAAACATGGTATAGTAACACCAATTTTCAAGTCGGGGGATATAGACGATGTCAATAATTATCGCCCTATTACTATACTCCATATATTATCCAAAATTCTTGAAAAATTGTAGCAAATCAACTTACGAGTTTCCTGGAGGCAAGAACTTATTATCTAAAACACAACATGGTTTTAGAAATAGGTTATCAACTGAAACAGCTTTACTGCAAATCACTGATGAAATTTATAATAACATTGACAAAAATCAGGTAAATTTGCTTACATTATGCGACCTTTCTAAGTCTTTTGATAGTGTTAACCATGAAATTCTCCTTAACAAATTAGTAAATCATAAAACTGATACCTTTTGGTTTAAAAGTTATTTATATACAAGGACCCAATCGGTAAGAATCAATAATAATATGTCATCAAAACAAGAAGTACCTTTTGGTTTCCCGCAAGGATCTATTTTAGGTCCGCTCCTATTTACAATTTTCACAAATGATTTATCAACAATAGCCCGTAGCTGCCTTCTAGTGTAGTACGCCGAGGATTCACAGTTTCTTCATAGTGATTCAGTAAACAACTTAAATACATTAATAAGAAACGCGCAAGATACTCTGACACAAGCAAAATTATATGTTGACACTAATGGCCTTAAACTAAATCCACTTAAAACTCAATGTATATTCATAGGTAGTCGACAGATCATTGCTAAAATTCCCAGTGACACAACCATAGAATTTGAAGGCTGCTCTATCAAACCGAGCACTTCAGTGAATAATCTAGGAGTACAATTAGACAGATTCATGACATTTGAACCACACATTGACAAAATACACAGAAAAGTAGTGGGTACGCTGGTATATCTTAATCACATACGAAATCAGATTACTAGTGAAACTAGAATTTTGGTTGTACAAACTCTAGCTCTAAGCATAATTTACTATTGTTCAAACATTTGGGGTTCGACTAACAAAACCCAGATGCAAAAAGTGCAAAAAATACACAATTTTGCTGCCAGAGTAGCATTAGGTAATTTCAGTAAACTTGATCACATCACCCCGCATATCAAAAATCTTAAATAGTTAAAAGTTCGCTCTAAATGCAGCTATGACACATGTCTATTTATTAACAAATTCATTCATGGGAATTATCCGAAATGGTTAATGCCCCTGCAAACCGTAGGGAACATATCAGGTGTCTAGACACGTCAAGAGATCGAATACCTATACAGAGGAACGACAAATGGAAATACGTGGACCCAAGTTACGGAACATGCTACCAGATAATATAAGAGACATTGACAGCTTCTGTAATTTTAAAACAAAATTACAGAACACCTCTTAAATACTCAAGTGTAAATATATATATATATATATATATATATATATATATATATATATATATATATATATGTGTGTGTGTGTGTGTGTGTGTGTGTGTGTGTAAAGAATAACCATTGTAATTTAATGGAATAAAGTGTTTTGACTTTGACTTGACTTTTGACTCTCTCTCTCTCTGTCTCTCTCTTTCTTTCTCTGTCTCTGTCTCTCTGTCTCTCTCTCTCTCCCTCTCTCTCTCTCTCTCTCTCTCTCTCTCTCCCTCTCTCTCTCTCTCTCTCTCTCTCTCTCTCTCTCTCTCTCTCTCTCTCTCTATCTCTCTCTCTCTGTCTGTCTCTCTTTCTCTTTGTTTCTCTCTATCTCTCCGTTTCTCTCTCTCTCTCTCTCTCTCTCTCTATCCCTCTCCCTCTCTCTCTT
>NC_061854.1:27190245-27192745 GCF_019202785.1 Penaeus chinensis
CAATAATAATAATAATAATAATAATGATAACAACAGCAATAATAACATTGAAAAAAATATAGTAATAATAACAACAATTACGTTGATAACAATAATGGATAAAAATAATGATAATGATGGTGATGAAAATAAAGATAATAATTATAATGATAATAAGAGAAAAATAATGATAATGCTAATACTAATGCTATTACTAATAATAATGATAATGATAATAATAATGATAGTAATGATGATGGTGACGGTGATAATAGTAATAATCATAATAATAATGATAATAATATAACAATAATGATAATATAATAATAATGATAATAATAATAATAACAATAAATAATGATAATAATGACAATGATGATGATGATAATAACAATGATGAAGATGGTACTAATAATACTAGTGATATTATTGAGAGTGATAATGGTGATGATGATGATGATAGTAATGACAATGATAATAATAATAATTACAAGTTAATAGTGATAATAATGGTGATGATGATGACAATAAAAATAATAATAATGATAAAAATAAAGTAAAAAACTAAAAAATAAATATAGTAATGATAATAACAACAACAAAGCAATATTGATAAAGATAACCTGACCGAACTATGTTTTTTTTTCTTCTCTTTTTAGGAATGGTCCTCCTGGTTATTTTTGGAAATGCGGTGACAAGATGATAACCAATATTCCTTCTCCGCTCCTAGATCATTATGAAATACCTTGGGGATTATTCCCAGCCTGGTGCGTATCCCCGTTTTCTAAAATTAGAGAGAGAGAGATCCAAAATGAATTAACCATTATGGCAGAGAGGTAGTGAACAGGATGGCATGAAAACGGATAACGAAGTAATATGAACTCATGGGCTATGGCCATGAGGAGAGTCCGGCCTGTGTCGACTAATGCCGACTCGCTAACGTGTGTCAGCTGTGCCAAGCCACAGCAATGACCTCCTGGCAACAATTGCAACTTCTCGCGCCTGGGCGGGGCGCGATCCGCCGACCTCTCGGATGAGAGGCCGACACGTTACAACTGTACTAGCCCGGAGGCTAGAGAGAGAGGGAGAGAGAGAGAGAGAGAGAGAGAGAGAGAGAGAGAGAGAGAGAGAGAGAGAGAGAGAGAGAGAGAGAGAGAGAGAGAGAGAGAGAGCCACATTACCAACCAGTGAAGACAATGAAAACACTGTCAGAAAACAGATCAACAGAAGATTATTTTCCCGGTTGGCGATAGAGCTCAAAACAATTCTGTGATTTATTTTATGAAATTCGCAGACCAAATTAGAAAATTCCATATCGAGAGCATCGTAGCTCATCAGAATTTGGAAAGTCTACAAACACAGCATGAAGAAACCAGAGGAATGGTATGCAGAGACAGATTCTCCTTGCCCCTACCGATGCCACCCCCTAGCTCTCCCTCCTCCCTCCTTCCTTCCTTGTCGGTCCCTCCCTGTTCTCCCTGCACCCCTAACCCTACCCCCTCCCCCCCAATATATATATATATATGTGTGTGTGTGTGTGTGTGTGTGTGTGTGTGTGTGTGTGTGTGTGATGTGTATATGTGTGTGTGTGTGTAGATATATATACATATAGCAACACTTAGATATTGTCTAAAGATGGTGGTCGCGGAGACGTAGTTCGCAGATGAGATGTCCGTCGCAGTTTATGCAGTATATGGAAAATCATCTCTTCTTGAACTGATAGTGAAGTCTCTGGGCATCCTCATGCCACACAACAGAATTATTAATCTCAAAATTGTTTTTTGAGAAGTTAAAAAAAAGTATTAAGTGATTTAAAGGGCGAATTGAATGAATAAGTGCAAAATTAGTCAATATAATCAAGAAAGATCAAACTAAAACAGCTTTAAAGCTTACAGAAAGTATTTCGTCCATATTAAACGTAATGATAGCAAAGAGACCTGACATGCCAAGTCCTTTATCATAAATAAGCCTATAAAAGGCCACATAAAAGCTTATGTAATTACCTCACTATCGTTTCCATTCACCGTACTTCTATATTACAGCCAAATTATCGACTTTTTCATACATATTTGATTAACAGATTTCAAACATTCTCATTATAAAAACAGCATAGATATTTTCCTCCGTAAGAGAAGAAAATTTGTTAGACGTCCCCATGCTCCTTTGATGTTTATCAAAGGAGCATGGGGACGTCTAGTGTCATAACTAATGAAATTAACACTCACAAAGCTAAAAACAGGCTGGATCTATGCTAAATGAATAAAAAGCAAATCACTTATCCAATGTGTCAAAATACAATATTTAAAAGAATAATTCCATTGAAAGATTAGAGCACACACATTAGGTCTTGAAAAGCATAGATTTTGACAAGTTTCGTTCAGATGTTTGGATATTCACAGCTCACAGCAAGTGTCTCCAGTACAATAACCAGTAGGAGTAGAAACAATAAACCTAACAATAAAAAACACTTGCGTGAAATGAATGCCGTAGGAGCAGATGGCACCGCATTTCGATCAATTAC
>NC_061854.1:27197745-27210245 GCF_019202785.1 Penaeus chinensis
CCAGGGAGGAGGAGCCCAGGGAGGAGGAGCCCAGGGAGGAGGAGCCCAAGGAGGAGGAGTCCAGGGAGGAGGAGCCCAGAGAGGAGCCTAGAGAGGAGCCCAGGGAAGAGGAGCCCAGGGAGGAGGAGCCAAAGGAGGAGGAGTCCAGGGAGGAGGAGCCCAGGGAGTAGGTGCCCAAAGAGGAGGAGCCCAAGGAGGAGGAGCCTTGAGAGGAGCCCAGAGAGGAGGAGCCCAGGGAGGAGGAGCCCAGGGAGGAGGAGGCCAGGGAGGAGGAGCCCAGGGAGGAGGAGCCCAGGGAGGAGCCCAGGGAGGGGGAGCCTAGGGAGGAGGAGCCCAGGGAGGAGGAGCCCAGGGAGAAGCCCAGGGAGGAGGAGCCCAGGGAGAAGCCCAAAGAGGAGGAGCCCAGGGAGGAGGAGCCTTGAGAGGAGCCCAGGGAGGAGGAGCCCAGAGAGGAGGAGCCCAGGGAGGAGGAGCCCAGGGAGGAGGAGCCCAGGGAGGAGGAGCCCAGGGAGGAGGAGCCCAGGGAGGAGGAGCCCAGGGAGAAGCCCAGGGAGGAGGAGCCCAGGGAGTAGGTGCCCAAAGAGGAGGAGCCCAAGGAGGAGGAGCCTTGAGAGGAGCCCAGGGAGGAGGAGCCCATGGAGGAGGAGCCCCGGGAAGAACCCAGGGAGGAGGAGCCCAGGGAGGAGGAGCCCAGGGAGAAGCCCAGGGAGGAGGAGCCCAGGGAGGAGGAGCGCAGAGAGGAGGAGCCCGGGGAGGAGGAGCCCAGGGAGGAGCCCAGGGAGGAGGAGCCCAGGGAGGAGGAGCCCAGGGAGGAGGAGCCCAGGGAGCAGGAGCCCAAAGAGGAGGAGCCCAGAGAGGAGCCCAGGGAGGAGGAGCCCAAAGAGGAGGAGCCCAGGGAGGAGGAGCCCAGAGAGGAGGAGCCCAGGGAGGAGGAGCCTAGAGAGGAGGAGCCCAAGGAGGAGGAGCCTAGAGAGGGGACCAGGGAGGAGGAGCCCAGGGAGGAGGAGCCTACAGAGGAGCCCAGGGAGGAGGAGCCTAGAGAGGAGCCCAGGGAAGAGGAGCCCAGGGAGGAGGAGCCCAGGGAGGAGGAGCCCAAGGAGGAGGAGCCCAGAGAGGAGCCTAGAGAGGAGCCCAGGGAAGAGGAGCCCAGGGAGGAGGAGCCCAGGGAGGAGGAGCCTAGAGAGGAGGAGCCCAAGGAGGAGGAGCCCAGAGAGGAGCCTAGAGAGGAGCCAAGGGAGGAGGAGCCCAGGGAGGAGGAGCCTAGAGAGGAGGAGCCCAAGGAGGAGGAGCCCAGAGAGGAGCCTAGAGAGGAGCCAAGGGAGGAGGAGCCCAGGGAGGAGGAGCCCTGGGAGGAGGAGCCCAAGGAGGAGGAGCCCAGGGAGGAGGAGCCTAGAGAGGAGGAGCCCAGGGAGGAGGAGCCCAGGGAGGAGGAGCCCGGGGAGGAGGAGCCCAGGGAGGAGCCCAGGGAGGAGGAGCCCAGGGAGGAGGAGCCTTGAGAGGAGCCCAGAGAGGAGGAGCCCAGGGAGGAGGAGCCCAGGGAGGAGGAGCCCAGGGAGGAGGAGCCCAGGGAGGAGGAGCCCAGAGAGGAGGAGCCCAAAGAGGAGGAGCCCAGGGAGGAGGAGCCCAGAGAGGAGGAGCCCAGGGAGGAGGAGCCCAAAGAGGAGGAGCCCAGGGAGGAGGAGCCCAGAGAGGAGGAGCCCAGGGAGGAGGAGCCCAAAGAGGAGGAGCCCAGGGAGGAGGAGCCCAGGGAGGAGGAGCCCAGGGAGGAGGAGCCTAGAGAGGAGCCCAGGGAAGAGGAGCCCAGGGAGGAGGAGCCCAGGGAGGAGGAGCCCAGGGAGGAGGAGCCCAAAGAGGAGGAGCCCAGGGAGGAGGAGCCTAGAGAGGAGGAGCCCAGGGAGGAGGAGCCCAGAGAGGAGGAGCCCAGGGAGGAGGAGCCCAAAGAGGAGGAGCCCAGGGAGGAGGAGCCCAGAGAGGAGGAGCCCAGGGAGGAGGAGCCCAAAGAGGAGGAGCCCAGGGAGGAGGAGCCCAGGGAGGAGGAGCCTAGAGAGGAGCCCAGGGAAGAGGAGCCCAGGGAGGAGGAGCCCAGGGAGGAGGAGCCCAGGGAGGAGGAGCCCAAAGAGGAGGAGCCCAGAGAGGAGCCTAGAGAGGAGCCCAGGGAAGAGGAGCCCAGGAAGGAGGAGCCCAGGGAGGAGGAGCCCAGGGAGGAGGAGCCTAGAGAGGAGGAGCCCAGGGAGGAGGAGCCCAGAGAGGAGGAGCCCAAAGAGGAGGAGCCCAGGGAGGAGGAGCCCAGGGAGGAGGAGCCCAGGGAGGAGGAGCCCAGGGAGGAGGAGCCCAGGGAGGAGGAGCCCAGAGAGGAGGAGCCCAAAGAGGAGGAGCCCAGGGAGGAGGAGCCCAGAGAGGAGCCTAGAGAGGAGCCCAGGGAAGAGGAGCCCAGGAAGGAGGAGCCCAGGGAGGAGGAGCCCAGGGAGGAGGAGCCTAGAGAGGAGGAGCCCAGGGAGGAGGAGCCCAGAGAGGAGGAGCCCAAAGAGGAGGAGCCCAGGGAGGAGGAGCCCAGGGAGGAGGAGCCCAGGGAGGAGGAGCCCAGGGAGGAGGAGCCCAGGGAGGAGGAGCCCAGAGAGGAGGAGCCCAAAGAGGAGGAGCCCAGGGAGGAGGAGCCCAGAGAGGAGGAGCCCAGGGAGGAGGAGCCTAGAGAGGAGGAGCCCAAGGAGGAGGAGCCTAGAGAGGGGACCAGGGAGGAGGAGCCCAGGGAGGAGGAGCCTAGAGAGGAGCCCAGGGAGGAGGAGCCTAGAGAGGAGGAGCCCAAGGAGGAGGAGCCTAGAGAGGAGCCCAGGGAAGAGGAGCCCAGGGAGGAGGAGCCCAGGGAGGAGGAGCCCAAAGAGGAGGAGCCCAGGGAGGAGGAGCCCAAGGAGGAGGAGCCCAGAGAGGAGCCTAGAGAGGAGCCCAGAGAAGAGGAGCCCAGGGAGGAGGAGCCCAGGGAGGAGAGCCCAGGGAGGAGGAGCCCAGGGAGGAGGAGCCCAGGGAGGAGGAGCACAGGGAGGAGGAGCCCAGGGAGGAGGAGCCCAGGGAGGAGGAGCCCAAGGAGGAGGAGCCCAGGGAGGAGGAGCCTAGGGAGGAGGAGCCCAGAGAGGAGGAGCCCAGGGAGGAGGAGCCCAAGGAGAAGGAGCCTAGAGAGGAGCCCAAGGAGGAGGAGCCCAAGGAGGAGGAGCCTAGAGAGGAGCCTATATATATATATAAATATATATATATATATATATATATATATATACATATATATTAACATATATATGTATATATATTAAATATTTTGATATATATACATATACATACATATATATTTATATATACATATGTATGTATGTTTGTATATACCTATACGTAGCACCAGGGCCATCCTCACTTTCTTTCGCCCAGGCAGAACATACTCAATAATGCCTGATGGTGGCCTGATGTTCTACTTGCCGGGTCTATTCAAGAACTCCAAGATTTAGTCATTTCAGTAGTCAAGAAAGATTAAGAAGTAGAATTATACTTAAATGTGAGCAAAACCATATTAACGAAAGTAGAGAGTGTCAGACAAAGAATAACTTTATAATCACTAGCAACTATAACGATATATATATATATATATATATATATATATATATATATATATATATGTGTGTGTGTGTGTGTGTGTGTGTGTGTATGTGTGTGTGTGTGTGTGAACGCATACACGTTCGCACACACGCACACATACAGATTCTCTCTCTCTCTCTCTCTCTCTCTCTCTCTCTCTCTCTCTCTCTCTCTCTCTCTCTCTCTCTCTCTCTCTATCTATCTATCTATCTATCTCTCTCTCTCTCTCTCTCTCACACACACATACACATACACACACTATGTACATAATATATATATATATATATATATATATATATATATATATATATATATTTGTGTGTTTATATATACATATATATATATATATATGTGTGTGTGTGTGTGTGTGTGTGTGTGTGTGTGTGTGTGTGTGTGGGTATATATATATTCCTATTATACTCTCTACCTTCCTATTTTCCTTCCCTCCCTCTATTCCCTCTTTTCCTTTTCCCTTCTCCTTTCTGTTCACCTTCTCTTCTTCTCCGACCGCCCTTCCCCCTTTCCTCTCTCCATCTCCATCTACCTTCTTCCATCCGTTCCTCCAATTCCCACTTTCTTTCTCTCCTAACCCTATTTTCCTCCTCTTACCCTCTCTTCCTCCCTCCTTCCTTCCCTCCCTTCCACTCTCCTCACCCTCACTCTCTCTTCCTCCCTCCTTTATTCCCTCCCTGCCCTCCACTCTCTTTCCCCTTTCCCTCTCTTCCTCCCTCCTTCCTTCCCCTTTTCCCTCTCTTCCTCCCACCTCCTTCCTTCTTTGCCCTCCCCCTTCCCTGCCCTCCAGCCTCCTCCCCTACCCTCTCTTCCTCCATCCCTCCTTCCTTACCCTGCCCTCCACTCTCTTTCCCCCTTTTCCTCTCTCCCTCCACCCCCCCTACCCACACTCCACCCTCCTTCCCTACTCCCCAACCCGCCTCCTACGCCTCTACCCCCCCCCCCCCCCCCCCCCGCCCGACCCCCGAAAGACACCCATAGAACTCGTCAATAAAATGTAAACACGCCTGGACTGCCGCCTCACGACCTGCTCGAGCCAAACTTTGAGCATCCCATAAAGCCAGTCTTGAGGACGAGCAATATGGGGTAAAGATGAAAGGGGGAGGATGGGAGGAAGGGGGAAAGGGGAGGGACGGAGGAAGAGGAAGAAGAGAAGGAAGGGGAAAGCGGGAGGAAGAGGAGTTATGGGAGGAGGGGAGGAAGGGGAGGGACGAAGGAAGAGAGGAGGAAAGGATAGGAGGAGGAAAGGATAGGAGTTGGTAAGGAGTGGATGAAGTGGAAGGAGGGAAGGAACGAAGGAGGGGAGGGAGAGGGAAGCGAGAAGGAGGAGGCGTGAGAGGGGAAAAAGGAGGGAAAAAGGGAGAGATAAGTGAGGTAAAGACAGGAAAGGAATAAAACGTTAGGAGGGTGAGGCGGTGAAATGGGCTTGGGGGGAGGGAGGAGAAGGGTGAAAAGAGAAGGAGGGAGTAGAAGGGAGAAGGAAACAAAGGACAAGCGATAATGATAAGAAACAAGGGAAGAACAAGGCCAAGAAAAAATGAACGAAAACAGGGAAGAGAGCGAATCAGAACAAAAAGAGAAGAGAAGGACAGAGAGAAGGAAAAGGATGGGGTAGGCGCTCAGACAGCGGTAGGTGGGGGGGGGGGGCGATCTGCTTATCTTATCTGCCCAAGTGAAGCGTAGGCTGTTTGAGGGACGGAGAGGCGAGGCGGGGGGGAGGAGGGAGGGAATGAGAGGGAGAAGGGAAGGAGAGAGAGAAGAGACGAGGGGAAGAGAGGATCCGGAGGGGAATCTCGGAGTGAGGCCTCGACAAGAGGAGGGATTTTGGATGCGTGGCTTAGGAGGATCGAAATCAGGCTGTGTGTGTGTGTGAATCCCGACTGACTGGGCCCCGGGCTTTCAATGGAGGGGGGAGAGGGAGGGGAGGGGGAGGGGGGAGTGGTGAGGAGGGGGGAGAGAGAGCGATAAACTCGGGGAGAGAATCCGTAAGTTCGGGAGAGAAAACTTAATATCTTATCCTTCAGGTTCCTTCGGACGCACTGCCTTGCGACGTCCTAATTTCTACGTGACGTCTACCATCCATTCAAATATGCACACACACACACACACACACACACACACACACACACACACACACACACATACACACACACACACACATATATATATATATGTATATATATATATATATGAGTGTGTGTGTGTGTGTGTGTGTGTGTGTGTGTGTGTGTGTGTGTGTGTACATATATGTGTGTGTGGGTGTATGGGCGCGTATGTGTGTGTGTGAACATGTATATATATATATATATATGTGTGTGTGTGTGTGTGTGTGTGTGTGTGTGTGTGTGTGTATTTGTTTACATAACATCATAATTTTGCTTGTATTCCGTCCGTCTGTCACGCTTACAATTTGAGTCTGAAATAATTTTCCATACGATTGCGGATTTGAAGCCTTCATATTGATGTAAGATAGACATCTTATGTCTGGAATATATTATATGTGGCTGCGGACTTCATGTTGAATCATTTTGGTGTAATTGACACTATAGTTATAAAAAAAATTACACATTTGCATCATATTGCAAATCTACGAGAATCCTATTCCAGCTCTATTATCTTTATTATTATCATTATCATTATTGTTATTATCATCATCATTGTTCTTGTTCTTGTTCTTGTTCTGGTCCTTGTTGTTATTATCATTATTACTTATTATTATTATTATTATTATTATTATCATTATTTTCAATATCATTATATTACTATTACCATTCGTTAGACAATCAGTTTATGCACATTTATTATCTACACGACTATCCGAGGCGAGAGGTTATATGTGTGTGTATGTACATACATGTGTGTTTGTGTGTGTGTGTGTGTGTGTGTGTGTGTGTGTGTGTGTGTGTGTGTGTGTGTGTGTGTGTGTGTGTGCGTGTGTGTGTGTGTGTGTGTGTGTGTAGGTAAAAAGATATGTATAATTCTTAGTATACAAATAAGAAACAAAAAAAATCAAAATAAAACAGCATAGACTAGGTTAATCGCAGCAGACACGGAGCGCGCACTCACACGCGCGCGAGCAGAAGGGCAATAAGCAAGGCCGGAGCAGCGTCGCGGGCGGGGCGAGACGGGAGGAATGTGGGCGTGAAAGCTTTCCTGCTGGAGATCAAGGCAAGAATCCCGCCCGCGCTCGCAGGTCGCGCCTTCCGGGCGGGCGTGGGCGGCGACGCGAGGCTCAGATATTTTTTCATTTCTGTGTCACGTCGGGTGGTAGGGAGAGCGCGGGGAGGTGAAAAGGGGGAGGAAGAGGGACGAGGACGTATCGAGGGGAGGAGAGGAAGAGGGGAAAGAGGAGGATGAGGTATGGCAGAGGAGGGGAGGAAGAAGGGAATGGGAGGTATAGAGGGGAGGAGGAGAAAGGGAGGAGAGGAGGTATAAAGGGAAGGGGAGAAAGCGGGGAAGGGAAGGAGGAGGTATGGCAGAGGGGGGGGGGGAAGAGGGGAAGGGGAAGGAAGAGATCCGGCAGGGGAAGGGAGGATAAATAAGATGAAGGGGATGAGAGGAAGAGGGGCAGGGAGAAGAGGCGAAGAGAAGGTTTGCCAGCAGTAGAAAAAGAAAAGGGAGAAGAGGAGGCAAGAAAGGAGAGGGGAGACAGAGGAAAGGGGGAAGAGGAGACATGAGAGTCCTCGGTCATCGTCATCTTCGCCAGCTTTTTTCGGTCGGTGGTCCTTCTGTCTTCCTTCGGGGGTCTTCGGCTCAGGTTCCTCGCCGTTCGTTCCCTTTTTATTCGACCCCTGCGGAGGAGAGCGTCGGAGGGGAGGGGGGGGGAGGCGAGGAATAAGACCGCCTCAAGACCTAAACATTTTTACGGAGGTCAAAACGACAGGGCGGCTCGTCCTGCGCGGCGGGAATGTATCGTCGGCAGCGGCATAAAGGCGGGAGCGAGTCGCGCGGGGTCGTCCAGCCCAGACATTAAACAGGCGAGATCATAATCGAAGCTTCGGAGCCCGACATGGCGCTCGTCAGCGGCGTAGGTGCCTCCTCGACCGGCTGTAACGGCGGTGGGGGGGGGGGGGGTGGAGTGCATAGCCAGGGGACAAGTGGGGGATAGGGGTTTGGAGGGGGAGGGGCTCATGATGCTTGGCGAGGGGATTGGGGAATCTGGAAGCTTGGCGAGGGGAAGGAGAGGGAATTCCGATGCTTGGTAAAGAGAAGAGAGAAAAGGAAGGAGGAAGACGACCCACAGGAACAGTATATCACGTCAGAAAAACACGGGGAAAGAGGAGTTTCCTGTGACGCAAGTTTATTTTTCTCATCCTGGAGATCAACCATGGAGATCATATTTATCCTCATAATCCACATGACATTATCATCATTTTCCTCTTTCTCGTTTTATTACTTCTGGTGAGTTATTTTATTTGGTCATTCTTAATCAAGCCTCCTGCTGTCCTCACCAACATAGTAAGGGAAGCGCTGTCAAGCATCAGGCTCCCTTCAATGCGAATTTTTCCAAATCCTTCAGTAGTTTTTGTGTAAAATCCGCTTACAGACTTTATTTCCGAAGTCAGCCCCAAAGCATAAGGTCTTATTGAAATACAGTTTTGGTGGTAAAAAACTAACTAGCAGTGAAATATTTCCTATGCAAAATGCGTAATAGAATGAAATATGATGATTAGAATCACTTATCACAGCAGTAATATATCAATAATAATCATACTGATTATTATAAATTACTAATATGTACTGATGATAATTATAATGATAATAACAATAATAACAATATTGTTCTTATCGTCACTATCATCACTACTACTAACACTGCTACTGTTATCATTATCCTTATTATCATTACCATTATCATCATTACCATTACTATCCTTATTACCATTATTAACATTATAATTTCTGCTTTCATAAAAGAATATTGATATTATCATTAAAATCTTTAATATCGCTATCCATATCTTTCTAACAATAATAGTAATAGCAGTAATAATGATGTTGATACGATAATAAGAATGTTACTAATATCATTACACTTATTATTAGCAGTATCTTCATTATTGGTATCATTATTATAATTATCATATCATTAGCCCTATTATTATCATTCTCATTACTATTATTAACATAATTATCAATATTATTACTAATATTACCATTATCATCATCAAACCTGTCATTATAATTATATTCTTATCATTATCTTTATTAGTGGTAGTATCAGTGTCACTATTACTTTTATCATCATGATTATCATTATCATTATTACTTTTATTAGTAGTAGTAGTAGTAGTAGTATTTTATTGCATTTGTTATCATTAGTATTATCTTAATGATTACTATCATTATTATCATTAATATATTATTAGCATAATTATTGTTAGTGTTATCACTATTATGATTAATATTATTAGACAGAGGAAAGGGGGAAGAGGAGACATGAGAGTCCTCGGTCATCGTCGGTGGTCCTTCGGTCTTCCTTCGGGGGTCTTCGGCTCAGGTTCCTCGCCGTTCGTTCCCTTTTAGACAGCGGTAGTTCCAAGGATAACAGTAGACGGGTCATGTGTCCTGACTTTGGTTGCTGTTTTTGCGGGTGGAGTAGTTCTAGGGGCCTGCTTCACCCATTGGCCTCTTTGTACAACCAACAACTGGTTGCCAACCTCCGGACCGGAGATGGTACCTGATAAGATAAAATTCTAAGTTCATTATCATTTTCTACCATCTGTTACGAATTATGGATGACACTGATGGATCAAATCATAATTACAGGTTTCTCTACTCGTGCTTGGAATTGATCTCGTAAATGTAAGCAATTACTTTTCCGACACTTTTTATGACACGTCTGAGATAAAATTATAAGGCATTAGATGAAAGGTATTTATATTTCCAAACAATATTGATAATAATAATGAAAAGGATAATAACAAAAAAAAACGAAGATTACAATAATTATAAAATAATACCGAGATAATAATAATAGTAACAGCAATAATGATGATGATGATAAAAATAATAATGATAATATTAATGAAAATAATAATGATAATATTAATGAAAATAATAATTATAATAATAATGATATGGGTGATAATAATAATATCGATGATGCAAGTGGTGATGCATTTAAGATATTGCCTGAAAGGTGAGACAATAATAATGAATTACATCAGTGGTATTGCCAGTAATACAAATATTAGCAATGATACCAACAGTAACAACAGGAGTTAAATTGGTTAAATAAATTCACCCAAACACACCACACTAATACATTCTTAAAAACCCACCATCCCCTTCGAAAATAATAATGGAGTTTATTTATCATACACACGATAGAGTATAGTCCATCTTGTTACACACAGGACTCCCTTCCCCCTAAACTGAATGCCAGCGTTCAGCAAGCAACCTCACTAAAAAAAATGATCACACGTTGTACCTACACCGCAAAGACCTACGTATAATACAGTAATATTTAAAGCAGGAAGCTGAAATATCGATTCTAACTTATATCGTCTGCACAGTAGTCTCGCTGACATATGACACACCAGAATGCCGCAGCAGTAATATATCGGTTAACACTAGGCTGAATAATTGTCCATTTACAATTCAAATGTCACACGCAGCAACCACAAAATAGGAATCAAAATATACATTGCCGACAGCGCATCAACAGCAAAGCATCCACAGCAGCCACAACACAACAGCCGCAGCAGCACAAGACGCAGATACAATGGAGCAACCATAACAGTAATCCGCAACAGTAGGGCAACAAGCAACCACCTCAGCACAGCATCTTCATCAGCCACATCAGTAACCGCAGCACAGGAGCCGCGGCAGTCAGCAGAGCGCGGAGGAGCAGCCGGGCGTGAGAAATGGTGTCAGCCCGAAACGTCTAGTTAGGCACCAGCGAGGCTGTTATCCCCGCGAAGTGATCCGCCAATCGACTAACTATCGGCTCTTACTTAGTGCTAAGTAAACAGAGGTGTCTTGACCGAGGAGGGGGGGGGGGGACGAGGGGAAAGGGCAGGGTAGGAGGGCCTAGGAGAGGGGCGAAAGGAAAGGGGTAGGAGGCAACGTGGAAAAAGGAGAAGGAAGGGGAGCGGGGAAAGAGGAAGAAGGTGGAAAGGAGAAGGACTGGGTAGAAAACGAGTTTATCTGAGATTTCCCAAAAAATCAGGGAACTGGTCTTGCATCCATGCTAGGTCACGACCAAACGTTGTTTACGGTTTATAGCAGAAACTAATGTAAAGAAAGGAGTCTAAAGGTTCCCCTAAATTCTTCCTTGTTTCACTAAAATAACGAAAGCTGTCTGGCTCTCAAATCCGTGAAAGTGCAACTATAACTCACCAGAGACAGCCAAGACGTCGGACTCCACGCCACTTCACAGACATGCAAGCGGACACACCAACACCCACGCAGCCCAAACAACAGCTGAGGATCTTCACGCCCAACAACGTCCCACCTCCCCCCCCCCTTCCCATCCCCGCGCGTAAGCACAAGCTCATTACTACCAAACTACGTTATTGAAATAAGGCCGATATACAAAGGATTTTCTCGTCAAAGGTCCTTACCTGAATAGCGCTATCATATAAACACTCGGCCCAATATACGACCCATAGGCCTAGGGAAGCAGGGGACCCATAGGCCTAAGTAACGCTCGTGAACGATAACATACCTCAAGGAAGTAACGAGCGAGAAATTTCACGCTTTTCGTTGAAATTATCATCAAATTGTTCAGATTTTTCCAGATGCGTTTTTTTTTTTATATATATAATCATTTTTTTGAAGATAGAATAGCTAAATATCTGTCTGTCATTTTATTTGTATAAATGGATAGATAGATGGAGATAGTATGCATGCAATTACTTATTTCCATCGAAGGATCCCATCTTGTCGCTAGCTGTTGCTCGAGTCCTTTCCACGTCGCTCTGTCTTTAGAATCCACACCCTCCCTGATGTGACCCCCCCTCCCCTCTTCAGCTCTCACCCCTCCCCCCACGACTCCCCCCTTCCCTTCCTCAGCTCTCACCCCCCTCGGCCCCCATTCCTCTGCTCCCATCCCCTCCCTTCCTTTCCTCAGCTTTCACCCCCCCCCCTCCCTTTCCCGTTCCTCTTATAGAAGCCGTTCTGAACAAAAGCCGGATTTGCTTATTTCTGCTTCATCCTTTGCGGGGATTAAACGCATCTTACGTAAAAAAATTGTCTGTGAGCTCCGCCTTGGCTCGCGGACGGTCAGGCGCTTCGGTGGCTCCCTCTCTTGATGAATCTTCTCTTCTCTTTTCCTATCTCCTTTTTCTTCTCTCTCTTGCTGCCTCTCTCTTCTTTTCTCATTTCCTATCTCCTTTTTCTTCTTCTCTCTCTTGCGGCCTCTCTCTTCTTTTCTCTTTTACTATTTCCTTTCTTTTCTCTATCTCCCTTTTTTTTATCTCTCTCTTGCTGCCTCTCTTGTTTCTCTTTTCCTATCCCCTCTTTCTTCTTCTCTCTCTTGCTGCCTCTCCCATCTTTTCTCTTTTCTTATCTCCTTTTTCTTCTCTCTTGCTGCCTCTCTTTTTATATCTTTTCCTATCTCCTTTTTCTTCTCTCTCTCTTGCTGCCTCTCTTCTTTTTCTTTTCCTATCCCCTCTTTCTTCTCTCTCTTGCTGCCTCACTTCTTTCTCTTTTACTATTTCCTTTTTCTTCTCTCATTTGCTACCTCTCTTTTTCTTCTCTCTTTTGCTACCTCTCCCTTTTTCTCTTTTCCTATCTCCTTTTTTTCTCTTTTCCTATATCCTTTTTTCTCTTTTCCTATCTCCTTTTTTCTCTTTTCCTATCTCCTTTTCCTTCTTCTCTCTCTTGCTGCCTCTCTTCTTCCTTTCTCTTTTACTATCTTTCTTTCC
>NC_061854.1:27230245-27232745 GCF_019202785.1 Penaeus chinensis
TGTGTATGGAGGGTAAGAAGACAAGGCAGGAAGGGTGTATGCTGAGATCTACCTCGTGATGGATGCTGAGTTATGAGGAGGAGAGGGTTTAGGGCTGAAGGGCCATGGGGAAGAGGTGGGGATGTTAGGAGGTCAAAATGAGGCTTTGAGGGAATAGCGGAGGTGATAACCGCAGGAAGATGAGGATTGTTGTGTGAAGTTTTAAGATTGCACTTTTAACAGGCGATAAATCTAGAGGAAGGTTTAGCTTCAATATGGAGAGGGAGGGTTGTTAGGATGAAAGTGAAGGAGTTAGGGAGGAGCCCTTTTTTGGAGTCAGAGATGGGCATTGGTATCGAGGCCCTTGACAAAAAGAAATGGGTCCTTTTATTCCTGATTATATATCTTGACCTTTCTTTGTGTGCCTGTGTTTGTCTCCCTCTGTGCTGCGTGTCTGTGTATGTCTGTGTACTTCTGTTTCTTTGCCTCCTGTCTTATGTTCACATATTCCAAATATTTCGGATGGAGAGAGAAAGAGAGAGAGCTTACACAATTATAAACACGCTTCCACGAGCAGTCAAAGGAGGGACACCCACATACACAGCCATACACAGATACTACTCACACACACTCACGCTGTCACCCTCTCCTTCTCGCCGCCTGTAATCAGTGCGCCTTACACTTGGCTTGGCATCGCTCCCGGGGGTCATGGGGGGGGGGGGTGGAAGGTAGGGGAAGGGGGGTGAGAGGGGGAAGTAGAAGGCAGGGGGGAGGGGGAGTAGATGGTAGGGAGAAGGGGGATGAGAGGGGGAAAGGAAGGCTTGGGAAGGGGGGAAAGAAGGAGTGGAAGGTAGGGGGAGGGGGGGTGAGAGGGGGGAGTGGAAAGCAGGGAGGAAGGGGGAAGAAGGGGGGAGTCGAAGGCAGGGGTGAGAAGCTAGGGGGGGAGGGTGATAGAGACAAGTAGTAGGAGGAGGAGTAAAAGGCAGGAGGGAGAGAAGCGAGGGGGAGGAGGAGGAGGAGGAAAGGCAGGGGGTAGGGGAGGAAGGGGAGTAGGAGGGGAAGTGAGAGGCGAGGGGGGGAAGGGCATAATGTTAGTTTCGCAGTGTTCGATGGCAGATAGATGGCGCTCTGTCGTGCTGTGATTAAATTTTGATTATAGCTCAAGTTTGGGGATATTTGATCCAATAATTAAATGGCGGAAGATGCTCAGGTGTAGTTGTACAAGAAATACGATACCCTTTCTTCCTCTTTCCTCTCTCTCTGTGTTTCTCTCTTTGTCTCTTTCTCTGTCTTTGTCTCTGTCTTTCTCTCTTTCTCTCTCTCTCTCTCTCTCTCTCTCTCTCTCTCTCTCTCTCTCTCTCTCTCTCTCTCTCTCTCTCTCTCTCTCTCTCTCTCTCCCTCCCTCCCTCCCTCCCACACACAACCCTCCTCCCTCCCTCCCTCCCTCCTTCCTTCCTTTCCCTCTCCCCCCTTTCTTAAGACGCACGTGATCCTGTCCTTCTTGCCGTGCGCTTGTTCCTCTCCTTCGCCTCGAGTCGATGACGTCCGAAGGAGAATCTGCATCCGACCCGCGCTTCAAATCTCTCGAGGATTTGCCTGTAATTGGGAATCTCCAGTCAACCTCCTCCGCAGTTATCTTGGTCGCGTTAGTTACTTGGTTTGTTTCAGGTTTGTCTTTATCTTTATGCGTTTTTAAGAAGGTTATTTTCTTTGTCTAAATGATCTTCCTTATGTTAGGTGTGTTTGTTTATCCTATTTATCTTAGCTTTCTTGGTTTGTCTTCTTTGCCTTTGTTATCGCTGTTTATTTAATTTCCCTTTATCATCTTAGTTTATCCTCTTTACCTAGGCTATCATGGTTGATCTCATTTAACTTAGTTATCTTCGTGGATCTTCTTTGCCTTACCTATTTTGGTCTACCTTCTTTACCTCAGTTATCTCATTTTATCTTCTTTACCCTGATCATCTTGGTTTATTCTCTTGATTTTAGTTATCTTCGTTTGTGTTCTCGCCGCTCCCCTCGTTTGCGTAATATCACTTTTCAAGTTGTTTCAAAATCAGCCTGTTCCAACGCAGTAAAATGTCTCGGTCCGGTGGGATTTCAACACAACTTCTGCCAAGTCTTGCTGTTAAGTGAACGTGTTGCAACATAGTAGCTCAATAGAGGTCTTATTATCATGATTAGTCGTAAAGAAAAAGCTCACATTACAAAGGACGCCATTTTCTTAATTCAGACTCAACAGAATTTCGAGATAAACTTTTTATCTCTATCTCTCTTTCTCTGCATATCTGTCTCTCTGCCTGCCTGCTTCTCTGTCTATCTATATATCTATCTAGCTATTTATTCAACTCTTCATCTCTCTCTCTCATATATATATATATATATATATATATATATATATATGTATGTGTGTATATATATATATATATATGTATGTATATATGCACATACATGTGTGTGTGTGTTTGTGTGTGTGTGTGTGTGTGTGTGTGTGTGTGTGTGTATGTGTGTGTGTGTGTGT
>NC_061854.1:27265245-27267745 GCF_019202785.1 Penaeus chinensis
ATAGATGAGTGGTTAAAGTATAGAAGAACCCTGAAAATAGTGTACCTTAATGTCGATATTTAGCGCTTTCCAAATAATGTAAAAAATCATATGTCCGTGAATCTATGTTTTATGTTATGTTATATGTTTTATAAATTATTGGATCATTTGTAGACTTGTGTATTCAAATTGTGTTTTTTCGTTTGTTTTGTTTTGTGTAAATATCAGATTTATAACAAATGTGCATCGGGTAGATTATGGGAAAATCTTTGACTAGTTTGCGTATAGAATTTTTGAATCCTTTTTTTTTTTTTTTTTTTTTTTTGAGACAGATAGAGCCAGAGAGAAAGAAGGGGGGGGTAGAGCCAGACAAAAGAAGAAAGACAGAGACAGACAGAGATAAACAGACATAGTCAGATATAGATACCATAAAAAGAGTATTTTATAAACAGTGTTAATGTTTGTTTTTACCCTTAACCCTTCTCTTCTTCTAAT
Source organism: Penaeus chinensis (assembly GCF_019202785.1). Lineage (NCBI taxonomy): Eukaryota > Metazoa > Arthropoda > Malacostraca > Decapoda > Penaeidae > Penaeus > Penaeus chinensis. The sequence goes on from NC_061854.1 coordinate 27,265,720, forward strand.
GTTACCATTTATTTCCCTTTCATTGTCATATTAATTATCAGTAGTCTTAATATATATATATATGTATATATATATATATATATATATATATATATGTATATACATATATATATATATATATATATATATATATATATACACGTTTATTTGCAAGATTAATATCCCATTCTTTTATAGTTATGCTTTAAGTGTAAACTGCCAAAAATAATCTGTTCGGTCACAGACCTAATGCCTTCCATCAAATTCATGCTTCTTCAATTAGTTGCACCATACCTTAGCTCAGAGCCTCAAGTAGGGCTACGTACAGAAGTCATGAGGTTGAAGGGCATTAGGAATACGAACTCGACCAAATATCCCGTGTTCTGGCCTTACTCGAATTTTGTGCAGCAGTCGATGTTTGCGAAAATCTCCTGTTCTAAACAAGTCCAGGACAAGCACCCCGTATCATAATTCTAGAATATGACCACAAACAAACAAATTGTTAATACCGTGGCATTTTCGATTGACTTTGCTCTGCTATCAGGAAATAGATCAACCGTTGAAAAGTACTTGCATCTCGTTTCTTTGATATATTTTCTGACAAACCCTTGAGATAATGCGAAATTATCTGTAAATAATAACTGCAGTCCTTGTAGCCATGCAGCTCAATGTAATGAGCAAGTGCATGTATTTACATATATGTGTGTGTGTGTGTGTGTGTGTGTGTGTGTGTGTGTGTGTGTGTGTGTGTGTGTGTGTGTGTGTGTGTGTGTGTGTGCATGTATGCGTGTGTCTTTGTATATATATATATATATATATACATATATATATACATATATATACATATGCACACGCACACGTATGCTTACATCAGTTCCATAGGAGTCATAAGCTAAGTAATATTTCGGCTATGCCAAGACTTGCGAAATACGAAATATTTGCGATTTCTTCATATTATCTGTTTTTGATTTCATGGAATGCGCTTTAAAAGATGTGCGAATTGTAGTTGCTCCAAAATTTATAGTAAAATCTTTGAAGAATATTTAGATTTTAATATAAATACTAAATATTCATACAGTTACAATTAAATTTTTCATGTCGCTATATTTATTGTGAAAGAGATATTCGTTGATTAAAGGCTCAATAGTAAAGAAAAAAAAAGTCAACTGCCTTTATAAAAGAAACATACATGCTAGCACTCCTCCACCACTCAGGTTCCAATACTGTAACGCTAGTTCGGGGCATCGGATCCCCAGACGCTCGAAGCTGGGTGGTTTAAGGTACGAAATAGGCGGACGATAACGCTGCCCTAACATTTGCGGCACAGGTAAGCTTATCGAGAATATGGAACTTGGAATTTTTGTGAAGGACCGATTGAATAAAAACATAATTGCGAAATAGACATTTATATATTTATATATATATATACACATACCTATATATATACATACATAAATGTGTGTGTGTGTGTGTAAATATATATATATTACATATATTCCTATACATATACTGCACACGCACACACACACATATATGCATATATATGTATATAGCATATATATACATATATATAACATAAATGTATATATACATATATATAAACATGTATTTATATCTATATCTATATATATATATTTGTGTGTGTGTGTTAGAAAGAAAGGCGCTTTTATAAATATGATGTATTATATGTATACATATACAGATATATAGATGTTCAGAAATATAAACATGTAAATGAAAATGGTACATTGTAGTATAGTTGAACACATACCTGTGCTGTTGGTCAAGTTTCTGATTTACCTAGAATACAAAGTTTAAAGATTTTTATCACAGATGCAGCAAAGAAAAAACATCAATATTTGCTGATAAACAAGGTGGAAAGCAAGATATAGGCTACCAATTACCACAATCTAAAACGCCCGCATCATCTTCATTCACTTACAAGCGCATGTACCAATGATCCAATCCAACAATCACGCATACAACTTTACACACGAGCACACAATCCCAGTCCAGATGCCGCTGCCTCCAGGACGGCCGCTGAACG
>NC_061854.1:27277745-27287745 GCF_019202785.1 Penaeus chinensis
TACTACGTGTCTACTTGACTGGTCATTCCTCTCCCGGACAATTACCCGCCCGCTTCCCTCCATTTCGACAAAGCATCCATAAAAATCGAACAGTTCTTAAGAAACCTTCACGGCGCCACCTTTACCGTCCGTTTTTGCCGCCGTTGTCCCTCTGCCAACGCCGTGCTCCGCTGCCTTGCTCCGTTCTTCAGCCTGGCGCTCGGGATGTTGATTTAATCTTCTTTTTCTCTTCTGAAGGATCTTTTTCTCTCTTCCTTCTTCTTTTTCTCTCCTGTAGGATCTTTCTCTCTCTTCCTTCTTTTTTTTCTCTCTTCATTTTCTGTCTTCCTTCTTCTTTTTCTCCTTCTTTTTCTTTCCTGAAGGATCCTTGCGCCACCACTCTGTCGCATAGCAATGGCTCCAACCAATTGGCATTCGATCTTTCCATTCTTGTCATTTCCTTTATATTAAGAATGATAGACTTCATGCTTAATATTGGAGGCATGAGTTTGTGTTGTGAACGAGATTTGTACTCGTTTGCCCCAAAGGTCACATTACATTTTTTTGCGAATGTTAGTAGCGATACAACATTTGGTTAGATTTATGATTCAGTATCCAGACAAAAGATGTATTTATTTTCTACAGTCTCATATTTGCTACTTTTATATTACTATTCATTTACAGTGTCAAGGAGATTAAGTATGTAGTGATGAGTATGTAGTATTTTTTTAAGATATTACGTTTGTTTTGTCAGGCAAATTGTTTACACGCATTAAGCCTCTAGATGTGTAAGGAATTGATTACGCTTAAAAATGCAAGTTGGAATATTACTTAATGTTCAAAGAAGCTATCCACATATTTCAAGTTCATAAATAAATGAGTGTTACAGTGAAATTCAAGATATAGATTAGGAGTGTTTTTGTTGCTCGATTGCAGCACGAACGAGTGGAGACGGGAGAGTGATAGTGGAAACAAGCAGCGTAACAGTGCTTCACGAAAGGTACAGGAAAATAGAGAACGAATGGTAGTGTGAAGAGACGAGTACCTGGCATGTTTTTTGTGTTCTCTGAGGGGACCTTTTAAGGGTTGTTGTCGTTTGCAACTTTTGACCCTTAAAAATCAATTCATTAAATCACCTTTAAAGAAGAGAAGTGCATCTTCCTTGCCGTGGGATGCAATTTGCAACGTTGGCACATTAGCATTACTAACCATGGCATAACGTAAAAAAGTGCAATAGATTAATTACAGGGAAGCGCAAAAATCATTATACTAGAAAAATAAAGATAAACATAGTGGACAGAACCAAACGCATATTTTATCTAGTTTTCTAGTCTGTGAAACGGTCACTCCCTGGATGTTTTTTAGATATTGTTTGACAATAAAGAATTCAGGAAACGTGTAGTTTTTTTGTGTGATTGTTTTTATTTTTCCTGGAAGCTGTTTAATCCACTGCGCTGTTTTTAGTAAATCCCCAATTTCCTTTTTAAAAATCGCCTCTAAATTGTCTCGCCCCTTTTGCCAATGTTGCTCTTTCTTTATTTCCTTCTTCTCTTTTCTTTCTTTCTTTCTCTCCTTTCTTTCTTTGCGATATTTTTTAACTAAATTGTAAGAGATTAGAATGAAAATACGAAGGAAAGAAAAATGCTACATTTATAAACCGGTTTAATGATATGAATTACCAGTACATTTATACGTTTCATGTCAATATTTAAATAAATAACACATAGAATATTGTTTTTTCTGTGCCATAATTGCTAAGGTACAGCTGATTAATATTTTATCAACTCTATGTGAGGGGTGTCCTAGTAACTGTTATTTTAGGTGAAATGTATATTTTTTGTTTGTTTACGGGGCTCAGTGGTGTTAAGAACAACCAAAAGGTTTTTCACAGCTGGTATGTCCGAACGAACAATTAAACATTAAAACAAATATAAAAATAACGCCTATAATATTATGTCTTAAATCGTATATATAATACTTGAGAATACATGTGAACAGGAAATGGTCCCGCCAAGCTGGAAGGACGTAGGTCGGGAGGAAACTTGCTACTGTGATGCCGTCCTCTTCTTCCTGGTCCTTGTCGAATCAATCCGTCCCCGACGTCGATACTTGCTCGAAGGTCTCGCATAGGTCCTCCTCGACCTCGGATTCGTCTAAACTTCCTCGTAGTCCTCGTCCAGATGTCCTCGTAGTCTTTGTCTGGATCTACGGGCGTCCGGGCAGGCGGCATCATCTTCGGCATCTGAGGGCGGCTGATACCTGCACTAACGAGCTCCTGGAATTTGACTGGATCTGCGGGTATCCAGGCAGGTGGCGCCCTTCCACAGCATAATGGGGCGACTGGTACCTGCGCTGGCGAGTTCCTAGTCCCTCGCTGGATCTACGGGCGGCGCCCTTCCACTACATCCTGGGGCGGCTTAATGTCCAGATCGCCAGTTGACCTGAATTTGTAAGCCTGTTCATTGCCATGGATACCAGAGTGACCTGGTACCCATATTAGCTTGATTGATTTGTTGGCACCATGTAACTCACGAATGATATTACTCAGCAGTTCCTTTTTAGTGGTTTCTAAGGATTTAATAGCTTTAAGTGGACTTAATGAGTCAGAAAAAATAACTATTATATCGTGGGTCGTCGAGAGTGCAAAATCAATGGCTTTATCAATGACAAAAAGTTCAGCAAGAAAAATCGATGTATGATTCGGCAGTTTGAACTTTAGTTCACATTCAGTCGACCATACACCCGCACCTACACACTCATCTGTCTTGGAGCCGTCGGTATATATATGAAAAAAGATAGATGTTTAATAAGGATCTCTCTGAACCTCTGACGTACCTCACCCTCCGGCGCCATGGCCATGGCTGATGGAAGCCAGGCTTCCATGATAGAAAAAATGGGGATTTCCCATGGCGCTATGTTTGACTGAACCAGGGTATCGATGGTAGAGAGATTTATACCGACTTTCCCTCATGTCGTAGGCTTTTTCTATATCTAGAAATACTGAAATCAAATATTCTATTTGGCAATTACCTCTTTAACATGACTGTCCAGCTTTACTAGTTGATCGAGAGTTTGGAGTCCCTCTCAGAAGCCGCACTGCTCGTCAACTGGCAAATTACTGGAATATAAAAAGTACAATAGCCTACTATTAACAATTCGTTCCACGACCTTGCATAAGCAACTTGTCAACGTAATTAGGCGGTAGGAGATGGCAGATCTGGGATTACCCCCTCCTTGGGAATGATGTGGGCGAAGTATGGAAAGAGTTTGGAAAAGTGTGGTTTTTCCAAATTTCATTGTACACTTCTAGCAACTTAATCATGGCATCATGATTAAGATGCTCTGTCATCTCATATCGAATCTCATCGGGGCCTGGGGATGTTCCTCTACAGGCTTCTAGGGCTCGGACAAGCACATCCAGTGTTAGATCTTTATTCAAAAGCGATTGATTTTCATTCACGCATTTTACATTCGCGAACCTAGCATTCTCGGTAGGGATTTTGAAAAGTGGTCTTCTAGGTTTGTCATTCGTTGGGATTTCATTGTTCGTAGTCAGATTGGTTGTAGAAGGGTCATGAGTCGCCCCTCTTCCTTGAGGAGGAGAAGGGGTAGCCGGGGTAGCAGCCATCCTGGGTATCGGACCAGGTCCGACCCCCTTGGTTCGAAGCCGTAGTCCTGAAGGGATGTTCTTACCACCAACTTCAAGTGCAGCTTCCTTTATTATGTCATTGAACTGTTTGTGGATTTGGTCAATGTTGAGATCTTTGTCACTGAGAAGTGAATATCTATTTTGGATCTTAAGGTTAAATTCAAGTTGACTGCGCTTTTTGTATGAGTTTGTTCCTTTCCTTTCTGAGGTTATTGATCTGACCTCTATTATTCAATGGTCGCTGCCAACATTTACATTTAGGTCAAATAAAAGAAAATATATCAAATTATTTGTTAAAGAGGCACACACACATACAAATGTTTATATATATATATATATATATATATATATATAATGTATATAAGTAAGTATATATATAAATATACATATATATAAATATATATGTGTGTGTGTGTGTGTGTGTGCTTATATACATATGTTTACATACACACACATGCAAGTGTGTATGAGTGCGTGTTTCTGCACATGTGCAGATAAATGAATGGAGGGGGAGAGGGAGAGCGAGAAGGTTGAATCGATTGATAGGTAGGCATACGAACCAGACATATAACGAAGGAGTAATAGGCAACTGAGTAAGCGGAAAAAATACCTTGCATGGACCAGCGAGCGCGAGAGGAATGTTCGACCAAAACGTTTTCGTTCTTCGCTCGGCTTGTTTGCGCCTCTTTAACGAATTATTTGGGTGAGTCCTCTTATTTGGCCTTTAGAATTGCTTGATATTTTCTTACACACACACACACATATATATATATATGCATATTTATATATAATATAAACATATAAGTGTGTATATAATATATATATATATGTGTGTGTGTGTATATATATACAGTATTTATATATATATATATATATATATATATGTGTGTGTGTGTGTGTGTGTGTGTGTGTGTGTATGTGTGTGTGTGTGTGTTTGTGCACACACACACACACACACACACACACACACACACACACACACACATATATATATATATATATATATATATATATATATATATATATATATATATATATATATGCCGTGTATATTTATTCTGTAAACACCATGTACAGTCGACGCTCGAGTTCCCTTTAATGAGTATCAAAAATCATTTTGCATTTTTTCCAAGTTTTCGTTGTTCTACCACTGTTGATATTTCCTAAAAAGGTTGTTAATTCCATACGGCTGCTATATCCCGCATTTTTTAAAGATCTATATTAATGCTAATAGTTACTGCGTTTATTCTTGTCCTTGGCTGGATGTTAGAGCTGTGAAAATCCGCATAAAAGTCTGTTACCAGTTTTTCAATTTTACTTTTGTCACACGCCATTTCCTCATCAGACTACTTTACTGCATACGCCTGACTTTCCTCATTCCTAGTCTCATTATTATCTCACTCCTGGTGCCGGAGATCAGAGTTCCGTCAGCGAGCGTTAAATTATCCGTTTATACTGTTTTTATTTTATTATTATTACTGTGAAGATGAATTATTATGAAACCAGCTCAATCACACATTATTATTTATACTAAAACTCATTTTAGAAATATAAAAAATGTATCCACAACTTTCTTTGCCCTGATTGTGGCTCTTTTGGGGGATTTTTCTTCACTCCAGTCACCTTGGTATTCTGCGTTGAGACATTTGTTTTACGATAGGAATCGTAAGTAGGAAGCCTCTGGGGTATTTATGATTCATAAAGGAATTAATTACAAAGGCAACCTCATCCTCAAGAAATTCGGGGCTGCAGATCCTCCGTGCTCTGAGGAAGAAGCCGATTACAACGATTTTATTTTGTTGCTGTGGGCGTAGTAATGGATATAATCATTTTTGTTTGTAGGCTTCCTGTATACAGATAAACGTAGGCCTCAGAAAGAAGGCGGAGAGTATTCTAACAAAACCAAACCCTGCACCTTCTACTAATGATTTTCTCGTATTACCAATGTGTAACATTTCCCAGACGATTAGCAGATACTTTGGCAATAATGTGAAAATCACCAGCACGTCTGGGAAAAAGATGCATGACATGATACGGGACAAGAAGCAGCTCAGAGCCATGGCTTTGGATTTGGCTGCAGAGATCTTTAGTCCTGTCCTACAACACTCCTCGGACACAAGGTCTAGACAACGCTGGGCTTTATTCTGGCTGTATGGTCCAGTGGAGGTGATAGCGAGATCGTCTGCATACGAGATGATCTTGCACCCCACTGTTAGCTTTCCTGAATGGCAAGAGGACTTGCTAGTTCAAAAGCCTTCTCCAGGTCAAGGAATACTACCACAGCTGGGCCCGTGCTGATTGTGCTTAAGAGCGTGGCTATGCTATGCGCTGTGCTCATGCCCCTTGTGAACCCATGGAGGTGTTCGTGCGGTGGTCCCATTTTGCATTGGAGCCGGTTTAGTACCATCCTCTTGGCTGTCTTGGCCAGACAGCTGAGGAGAGATATGTGGCGGTACTTCCCTGGCTCCTTTGGTTTTGGTATGGGAACTATAGTAGCCTTCTTCCAACTCTGGGGTAGTGTGGAAGTTTCCCAGGACTTGTTGATGAGTTGCAAGAGTGTAAGCTCACCTGCTAGTCCTAGGTGGGAGATAATGGGGTATGAGATCCCAACAGAGCCCGGGGCTGTGTTGGACCTGGATTTATAGGTTTTTCTTAGTTCCCTCAGAGAAAAGATAACATCCGAGTTATCGGGTTCAGCTGCCCAATCTCTGATCTGAGCAAGTCTGTCTGGTTGTAGGCATTCTTGTCTTGCCCTCAGCTCGGCTGGCAGACTGTTGCTGCTTGTTCTCGCAGAGAACTCATGCGCCAGTCTGTTTGCCTCCGAATGGGGGTCATGATGTGTGCACCTTGGGGCTGAGCGGCTGGTAGCTCGCCTGACTCGTTGCAACAGCTCTGAAAGGATAGTTTGGTGTTCGAAGGACTCACATCATTCCAGCCACTTTTCCTGCCTGACTCTGTTGGCAGTTTCTTTGACAGTTGTTTTCAGGGATTCTTTGCCTTCGGAATAGTTTTCGGCACATGTTCACTCTGTGGTTGACCTCCCTGATCTCGTCGTTGAAGTACCCGGCGTCTTTGTGACTCCTGGACCCAGGCCGAGTTTTGGGTATGGTCAGTGAGGCTGCTTCATTAATGGCGTTTAGCAGGCTGGCTTCAAGCACTTCCACATTTTCGCTTTCTGGGGGTTCATTGCATCTCAGACAGTGGGCCAAGGCGTTCTGAAACGCCTGCCAGTTGGCCTTTTCTGTTTTCCATCTTGGATTCGGTCGTAGGATTTGGGCCGGGCCAGCATCCATGGGGGTAGTTACAGTGCCGTAATGGTCACTTGTGACAGTCTTATCAACACACCAGCTAATCCTCTCCATCAGAGTCGCAGTGTCCAGGGTGAGGTTTAGGACCCCTCCTCTTATATGCGTTGGCTCTTGGGTATTGAGGAGAGCAATCTCAGGGAATGTCTCAAGCACATTGGCTATGTGACAGCCAGCCGCATCCGGTGCCCTGCAGGGAGCCAGGATGGGGTGGTGTTCATTGAAGTCTCCCCCTATGATCACTCGGTCGTGTGCAGCAGAAGCACAGACCTGGCTGATATCTAAGCTTCTAAAGCCTTGCTGGCTGTACACGTTGTACAGTTTGAGGGGTCCCCCGGCCAGGTGAATCTCGACGGAAAGAGATTCAACATCGTCTCCACAGTGCGATGCATCGGCTATTGCGGAGCAGGGGATTATTACTCTGACAAGGGTGATCAAGCCTCTCTTGCCAGGTGTTTGTGGCAGTGTGAAGACATGATACCCTGAAAAGCAAACAGTGTCCACTGTTAATGACTCCTGGAGCATGACAATGTCAATATTCCTTGATCGCACTACTGCTTGGAGAATGGCGTTCCTTGTGGAGAAGCCATTTGTGTTCCACTGTAGTATGCTTAGGTGGTGTGTCATGATGTTACTCAGTGATAGTTACATCAGAGACATCGTCGGATTCGGGTTGAGAGTCGGAGTTTGACAACTCCATTGCGAGGTCCTCGCTGGTTGAGAACTCCTCGTCTGTTGTCAGGCTATCCTTGGGTCCACTGGGGGATGGAGAGCCTTTGGTAGCTCTGACTTTAGTTAGTTTAGCTTTTCTCTCAGGCTTTTTCTGTGTCTTTTTCTTTTTCAGCATGCTCTGGCTCTGGCTGCACAGATTCAGCCTGTTTTGGCTCTGCCTGTGAAGACGGCCTGGGTTGAAGTGGGGAGGGGAGTCTCGTCCTAGGGTGAGGGTGGGGCTGGCTTTGCTCTCTCCAGCTTTCTTCCTTTCAGGGCTGCGACAGTCTGGATCATTGCTGTCATGGTGAATGTGACTGCCTTCTCGGCCTCTTCACTCGAGACTACAGCAGTCAACAGGAGAGTTATATCTTCCTTATCAAAGAGGAGATGATCATCTGTTGGGGAGGTTTTAGTGGTGCTCTTAGAACCTTTATTCCTTTGGTTCTTTTTCTGCATCTTTGGTATTGTCGGGAACTCCTTTTTGTTGGAGCCATCTGGTGTTGGCTGGGGGGCGGCTTCCACATAGGAGGTCGGGAGGCCTTTTTGCTTTTGTTCCTTCCCCAGACAAAGTCTGGTCGCTTTTGAGCAACCTCTTGTCGCCTGAAGGCCACCTCTTTCCTGACAGAGTAAGCCAGGCTCCAGGCGTGATGCCTCTTGGCACAGTTGGGACATTTGACTGTTGTGTTCCTCTTTACTTCTTTGTATGCCATAAGGCATACCTCAGTGTTGTGTGCCTTACTACAGACACCACATTTAGGATTAGCTGTACATTTAGCTTGGTGGTGACTGTATTTCTGGCACTTGAAACACCGAAGTGGTTCAGGCACATACATTCGAAGGTTGTTTGTGCCCCAGTTACCCAGATCAAGGGTAGTGGTTGAGGCACCTTTCATGGTCACCAGGACTTGCCTGGTTAGTCTTCTCCTTCGACATTCGGGAAGCCTCCACGACCTGTGGATGTGATGCGATCAGCTCCACATCATACGAGACTGAGAAGCCAAGTACCACCATCTTGACTCTCTTTTCCTCGGGATTTTGTGGGGAAAGACTCACTTTCCTCCCATCTGCTAGTTCCTTCGTTTCCCGGGGGAAATTCAGGGTAGCTTGATCTTTGGGCTTTATGATCATGCCCTGATCTCGGGCAACCGGGATCGACAGCCGGATTTTCCGTTGCAGCTCTAATGCCCTGACCAATTGGTAGGCATTGTTGAAGCCTTCGGATTTAGCTGGCACTTTGAATTGGGGGAAACGTTTAGGGGGTCTCGACTCTCCATCAGAGTCTGTCTCCGGCCTCGGACGTTTCGGCCCGCCCTTTCAGCTTTCGGGCTTGTTTGTGGGGGCAGCAGCTGATAGAGCTGGTTGAGCCTGCTCTCCCATCTTAGTCGGGGAGGCCGTCTGAGAGCTCAGCGGCCTCCCTGGTTTAGCTGTTGGCCTGGAGGGGCCAGCATGTGAATCAATTTGTTTAACAATTCAGTGGACAGACCCATTGGATTCGGTCTTGTTCACCTTAGCAGCAGGCGTGGCAGTGTCATCCTGTGTGTGCGTTTTTCTTTTGCCACCAGTAGGCACATAGGGCTTCATGGTGATAGCCGTGGTCTGGGTCTTGCGAGGTTCGTCAACTTTGGGTTCTGTCCGTGGGGGGTTTGTTTGAATTTTCCATGTAATGGTAAGTGCTTCATCCTCTCACGTCCCCACCCACTACGGAGTCCAACAAGGGGAAGCTGAGTGTTAGAGCCAGTGTCTAACAGCTAGGGGGTGATAAGAGGATATACTTAGCCAATAGCCATTGTGACGGCACTCACGGACCATTGTGAGTGCCAATGGGGTAATGACTGCTTGACCCTAGCCTCCCGAGGGAGACCAACCGATTGACTGTGACCGGGCCAGGGTCAGGCTGCCTGTCTTGCTGGAATAGAGGACTAAACAGGCGTGTTGCTAGCCGCAGGGCGTACTCGTTCACGGCATCGCTCAACCTCCAGGACTCCCATCTCCACACCACACAAGGCTGCCACGCACGGCAAATGGTTGGGTAGGTGTAAACCCTTGGGGAGAGGCCAGAGGGGATGCTTTTCCACCTACAGGACATCATTGTTTGGAACCCTTTTGCTCATCCCTCTGAAGCAGCCACCCAAAGGTTGCTTCACCTCAGTGAGGGAGGGAGCTTTTGCACTTTATCCAGGAGGTTCCTCTCATCCCTCTGAAACAACCATTCAAAGGTTGTTTCACCACAGTGAGGAAGGAGAGGGGCTCCTACCTGCCTATTCATTCCTAAACGAAAAACTAGAGTGGCAGTCATCAGATGGTCTGCCATACCAGTCCCTAGCAAAAAGAATGGCAACTCTCTGCACACCGTATG
>NC_061854.1:27292745-27320245 GCF_019202785.1 Penaeus chinensis
GATTTCGACTGCTGCAGCCCCACTCCGCCCATTGATGAGCCCGAAGAGAGCTTTTACTTGGACAGCAGACCACACCAAAGCTTTTAATGACACTAAACAAGCTTTGTCAGGGCCCCCCATACTTGCGACGTTTGATCCAACCCTTCCCACCATTCTGCAGACCGACGCCTCCAGACTCTACAGCCTTGGCTATGTGTTGTTGCGGGACCACGGTGCTGGGAGATACAAGATGGTGCAATGTGGTTCCCGTTTCTTGACAGATACAGAAACACGGTATGCGACTGTCGAATTGGAAATGCAAGCTGTTGTTTGGGCCATCAGTAAGTGCAAGTTCTATCTTCGTGGACTCCAGCACTTTAGTGTGGTGACGGATCACTGTCCATTGGTCCCTATTTTGAACCATTATTCCCTGGATGCAATTGAAAACCCTCGCCTCCAGCGCATGAAAGACAAGATTGCGCCCTACATTTTTACCGCAATGTGGCGTGCAGATAAGGAGTTGTGCATCCCTGATGACTTTTCCCGGTCACCTGTAAGTCGCCCAACGTTGGAAGATGGTGCCTTCAATGCTGAAATGGACACTTCCGTCAAGATTGTAGCTCTGCAGGCTGTTCAGTCTACTAAAGCATCAGAAGCCATAGACGAACAAGAGGATCTCTTCATGGAAGAATTGCATACAGCTGCCTCCAAGGATGCTTCTTATGAGGAGCTGCTTCATCATGTGAAGTCAGGGTTCCCCAAGGACCGCTACAACCTACCAAGTGCCCTGCGTCCGTACTGGAAGATTCGCAATGAGTTGTACAACGATGGTGACTTGGTGCTGTATGGACCTAGAGTGGTTGTCCCTGTTTCTTTACGTCGTAGCACCCTAGCTCGCCTGCATGAAAGCCACTGTGGCGTGGAAGCAACAAAGCGTCGTGCACAGCAGACAGTCTTTTGGCCAGGCATTAATGCAGACATTGTAAACACTGTTCGTGCCTGTGAGCCATGCCAGCGCCTACAGCCTAGTCAGCAACAAGAGCCACTGATGTTGGATGACAAACCCACAAGACCATTTATGTCTGTGTCTGCAGACTTTTTCAGTGTTGCTGGAAAATACTTCTTGGTGTATGCTGACCGACTCTCCGGATGGCCTGTTGTCATCCCATGTGGAACTAATGCAAGTGCTTCGACGATCAGATTCTTCCGGCACATGTTCCGTGATCTGAGTGTGCCAGTTCGCCTGCGTACTGATACCGGACCTCAGTTCTCCAGCCGGGAATTTTGCAACCAAACTTCAGCCCCCATTACCCACAGTCCAATGGGCATGCAGAGGCTGCTGTAAAGAAAGTCAAGTATCTGATCATGAAGACAGCACCCAACGGAAATACTGACAGTGAGGAGTTTGACAGAGGATTACTGGAGTTACGTAACACCCCAAACTTCACTGGTCAATCTTCTGCGCAGATTCTGTTTGGCATGCCCCTTCGCTCCTGTATGCCTGCCCACTCTAGTGCCTTCATGAAGGAGTGGCAGACCAAGGCCGAGGACTGCGACCGTCGTGCCGCAGTACGGGCCAAGGACGTGAAGACCCGCTATGACAAGCGTGCCCACTCCCTTTCCAAGTTAGAGATTGGGGCGCAGGTGCGAATCCAGGATCCCACATCCAAGCGTTGGGATAAGGTCGGCACTATCATGGGTATTGGCAAATCTTGTGATTATCACATCAGGCTGCCAAGTGGCCGTATATTGTGACGCAATCGACGTTTCTTGCCCCCTACACAGCTCAAGATTGGAAACTCGACAGATTTGGAAGACGACGCACCAGGATCTTCCACCCCATCTATGCCTGTTGAACCTCGACGTTCGGAACGTCTCAAGTTGAAGTCTGTTCAAGACTCCCGCTAGTGAACGTAAAGGGGGGAGGGAGATGTGGGTTGTGTAATGAAGTGAGTTATGACAATGATGTGAGTTGTGAGTGCCACGTTGTGATGCCAGTGCATACGGGATTGTGATGCCATTATTATCGTACGTAGTAAGTGATAATTATGTGATTATATATTATACACTGTCTTTTGTGTGATATGTTATACAATGTTAAATATAGAAGAATATGATTAGTTTATATTGATGTGTAGCATATCACCTATATGAAAGAGTGAGAATCTCTGTATGTTATAGAGTACAACATTTTAGTTTGTCTCTGTAGTCACACGTCTGGCAGTAGACAGTCGCAGACGGAGCCCGGCGTGTGGGGCAGAGGAACAGGAAGAGTCCTGTATTTATTTTGTCAGAGCTGATCGCAAATGAACCTACTTTAGATTTCATCGGTGTTTTCTTCACCCTCAAGCATCATGGAGAAACATCAAGGAAACGTAGAAGACGAACATACATATATACCTTTATATATATATATTTATATATATATATATATATATATTGCACACACACACAAATACTCGTATGTGTATATGTGTGTGTGTGTGTATATACATATATATATATATATATATATATATATATATATATATATATATATGAGTAGCGTGGTACTATATAATACCCAAATATTCATGTTTCGTTATAATGTTAGCGTCAATCATTATTCGTAATAATACTGTTTTTAGATTATCTTCACTATATCAGCGGGGAAATTAGAATGTGAAATTGAATGTTGGAATTACATATTGTGCATTTCCTTTTGTTCTTGAACACCGAATGAAATGTATTTAATTGTCCTTTACTTCCATTCCTATGCATAACAAGTGCAACTGAAAGATGAATGGTATCCCCTTCTAGGAAATTAAGTGTATATATAAGTATGTATGTGTGTGTGTGTGTGTGTGTGTGTATGTATGTGGGTGTTTATTAATAACAGACATATTCATGTCTATATCTATCTATTTTTATATGTATATATATTTTTATTAGAAGTGGATATTAAGGTCACTTAGGGAGGAATCAGTGCATGCTAATGTTAGCATCAGAATTGCGTTATTCTATCTATCTATCTATCTATTTATCTATCTATCTACCTATCTATCTCACTCCTCTTAAAACAACTGATCTTCCCTGGAGCCTTTCATAAAAGCGTTTTCTAGAGTAAACAGGAAGGTCTGCACCAAAACATGGAGAAGTGAAGTAGCAGCTTCTGAACCCAAACGTTCTGAGGTGTTACTGAGCGTCCATTTGTGTCCACGTTTTACACACAAAACGTTTTACGTTTTTACGTGTACGTTTTACACACAAAATCGAAGCATATTGAAGCTGCTGTATATAACAAGTTGCATACAAAGAATAATTCGTGTCATTACGATATAGATTTAGAATAGTAGCTGTTTGTAATCTCGACATCTGCATTTTTATCTACATCTGTAATTTAACTAAAATCATTTGCGATTACTGATAAACAAGGATTCTCTCTCTCTCTCTCTCTCTCTCTCTCTCTCCCTCTGTGTGTGTGTGTGTGTGTGTGTGTGTGTGTGTGTGTGTGGTGCACAGGTACCGACATCTCCAAATACTCTTGTCGAGAGATTTCATGACCCCTGCTGCCAGGACAATCCGGCTATTGACTTCTTGGTCTGACAGCCCAGAGTCGTGAAATTCACTACCGAGGTATATAAAGCTCATTGTGACTTCGATGTGTGTGTGTGTGTGTGTAAATATATATATATATATATATACATATATATGTACGAATTTAAATATATAAATATATATATACATACATATACATACTTAAATATCTATATATATGTATATATTTATCTATTTATCTATTTACACACACACATATATTTATCATATATATATATATATATATATATATATATATATATATATGTATAAAAGGTATGAATGAGAATGAATATCTTCACAATACAAGAGATGTATTTGACCGGTTTCGACTATGTCTTCGTCAGAAATACATGAATTTCTGACGAAGACATAGTCGAAACCGGTCAAATACATCTCTTGTATTGTGAAGATATTCATTCTCATTCATACCTTTTATACAATTGTCAACATGAACGCGGTTCATATATATATATATATATACACATATATATACATACTTAGATACACGCATACATACATACACACACACACTGTGTGTGTGTGTGTAATATATATATATATATATATATATATATATATATATATATATATAATGTTTATAAATATATATGCATATTTATACGTATATATATATATATATATATATATATATATATATATATGTATATATATGTGTGTGTGTGTGTATGCTGTAATATGTGTGAGTGTGTGTGTGTAGTGTATATGTTATATATATGTATATATAAACATAATATATATATAATACATATACATGATATATATATACATACATACATACAGATATATATATATATGTATATATATATTTAAATATATATATATATATAATATAATATAACATAATATAATATATATGTATAGAAATATATATAGTATATATATATACTATATATATTTCTACACATATATATTATATTTTCTTATATTTTATTATATATATACTATAATTTAACATGATATAATATATATGTATAGAAATATATATAGTATATATATATATATATATATATATATATATATATATATATATATATATATATGCGTGTGTGTGTGAGAGAGGGAGACAGAGAGAGAGAAGTGGTGGTAAGGAGAAGGTAATGTGACCAAAACGGTTTAGCAGAAGATAATCAAAAACGTTTAAGACTCTGCATACGTTTGCAAAGGTATCTGTTCTGTTATACACATCTTATTCTATGCCAATATCGTTTAGTTATTCCATTATGAGTTCCTGTTTTCAATTTATGGATTTGTACTGTTACAATGGAAAACTTCAATGTGATCATCTGGTTCTCTCATGGTGGTCCCTAGCTGTGCAACACGGTAGCGAGATCTCGTAAGTTTTGTATCATATTTCCTAACTATGCTTTCCTTATCAATATGTTAATGATTACAATATGATTGCAATGTCTGTGTTTTACACTGTCAACATGCGCTGAAAATAATTACTATGATGCTAGGGTTAGCATCAGAATTAGGTTATTCACTCTCTGTCTCTATCTATCTCTCTATCTCTCTTTTTCTCTTTTTCTCTTTTTCTCTTTTTCTCTTTTTCTCTTTTTCTCTTTTTCTCTTTTTCTCTTTTTCTCTTTTTCTCTTTTTCTCTTTTTCTCTTTCTCTCTTTCTCTCTTTCTCTCTCTCTCTCTCTCTCTCTCTCTCTATCTCTCTCTCACTCTCTCTCTCTCTCTCTCTTTCTCTCTCTCTCTCTCTCTCTCTCTCTCTCTCTCTCTCTCTTTCTCAGGTCAAGGTCAAGCAAATACGTTTTGGAGCAATAAAGCATCACTAAAACGTTTTATTGTAATGGATAGAGAGAGAGAAAAAAGGGAGAGAGAGAAAGAGGGAGAAGAGAGAGGAAGGAGGGGAAGAGAGAACAACATTGAGCTGCCTTTACGCAAAACGTTTTGGTCGGACACAGAGAACGCGAACGATATTGGGAAGGGCGAGAGAGAGAGAGGGAGGGAAGGGGGGAGATTTGATTTGATTTGGTTTGACAAGTTTATTGAGACAAAAGCTTACATCTCAAAAGGATGAGAGAGAGAGAGAGGGAATATGTGTGTAAATATGTATATATATGTATACATATATATGTATACACATATATAAATGTGTATGCATAAATATATTGTACATATATATATTTGTATATTTTTATATATACAAATACACACACAGACACACACACATACATATATTCTTATATATATATATATGTATATAGATATAAATATATATATACCCACATATATAAGTATACATTCTTATATATATATATATATATATATATATGTATATGTATATATATATTTATATATTGTAGTGTACGGCTGCGCACTCGCCAACTCTAAGGTCGATCTCGCCTGGACTGACATCGTCCTCGGGCGCCGAGTGGTTGAGGCCATATGCTTGCCTCCTCTACCACGGAACAAAAGGACGCGGGGAACTCTACGATGCTGCCTTTGACTGGGATGAAACGTCCCGGGCTCCGCTTCCACCAACGATGCGAGCGCACTCGCTGTGCACCCGCACGAGGCTGGTGCTTCACCCGCCATTTACGCCTCGCCCACGTGACTCGTAGTGCGACTTCATAATCCGTGACCAAAGCCATACGAGCCGCCAAAAGACAGTCTTACGAACTAATGTGAACATGGTTATAAAAATAACCGAAGAACGTATTTTAAACCAAGTCTCGTTACTTGGATGGAGTTGAAGTCTCCGAGGAAAAAAAATAAGATTTATTTATTTTCTAAGTCCAATACCGTAGAGAGTTACAGCCCCAAATGCACAATTTCCACGCAAATTGTACATTGCTAGTTTTCCTATGTATTCTTTCCTTTATTATAATTTTTTTATATTCTATCTCTTTGGCGACGCTTCCAAAGTGTCAATATAACCCCTGAAGAGAGTAATAGTTGTTACATATTTTGGCTGTTTGTTTTTCTCCCCCTCTCTCTTTTCATGGTAGTTCGGGTCCTTTGGGTTGTTTGGACTACCGAACTATCAGGTTGGTTTTCCAAAGCTTTGCCTATCTTTTTCTTTTCGCGCCATGCTTATGGGGAAGACAGTTCGGTCCTGACTTCTATGCTGGACAGTGGTTCCGCTCCCGGTATTGTGCTCGCTTTGGATTTACTTCGTCTTGGATTTACCTTGCTGTGAATTTACCTCGCTTCACGCCAGGATTAACGAATCCGTGATTTGTTTTGAAAGCTAAGTATTCTTATGGTTGTGTGTAGAACACACCTGGTCTCTGTTGGACTTTAGCGTGTATCATACTGCACTACTATTTGCAGCGTGCACTCTCTTCCACGAAAATCCAAAGCAGCACTTTGATTTCACAAGGGTCAGAGCATAAAAAGGACCACTCACTTAGAAGGAACACTGCTTGAGGATCCGTACCTCCAGTGTGCCATTTCCTATTTTTAAGCTAAGTTATTACTTAGTTTTTTTGTTGTTGTTTTTTACGATTGGTTGTTTCTTTGTTTCTTTTTCCTTTCCCCCAGCTTGAGGATCCGTACTTCCTGGGAGAAAGATCTTCCACATTCTCGCCCGTATTTTTCGGGCCGTTTTAGCTTGTCTTTGCCGTTTTGTTTATTTGTTTTACTTTGCCTTGGTCGATTCCTGCCTGACCTTGTGGGTGTTCAGGCAGTCTTCGTGATCTATGCTCTTGTGGTGTTTTATTTTTCGATTTGGCTTCCGACGCTAAATTGTTTCTTACACCACGTTTTCCTTTCGTTACACAAGTGTTTTTATTCAGAGTTCCTCAGCACTATTCTTTTTAATCTCCATTCTGGGTTGGGGATTAACTTGTTTAAATTAGGGTTAGTGTATTTTTTTTGTGTGTGTGTGCTAGTACCTTGATTAAAAATACTTACGAGTTGGGACGCCAACTTAGGGGTAAATGTTCGTGAGTTATTTTTTTTAACATCTGGTGTTGATTTCCACGTACATCACCCCCGCTGTGATTAAATTGGTGATGTACGCAACTATCAATTTCTCATGACTGAATCATTTGTAGACCTCCCTAATGAGTGTAACCTTTTAAATAAACATCATACCGTCATAGAACTTTCACTCAGTCCCAGTCAGGAAAACAAACGACATCTGTGTTAAGTTCTGGTTTTGACTAAAGCTGAATGCTTAACGTTCTTGGACTTGGGTCTCCTAAACAGCACATTGCTGGTTACTCTACCTCGCAACCCTGAAAGGCTGTAAAAAGGCTAGATGAATCAGTATATTAAGCTGATATTCTAGAATAGATCATAACTTTGCTACACCTGGGTTCCCACTTCCAGCAGGTGGATGCTCAATCCGAAGGGAAGAGGAAGAATTCTATGATCTTGCTTTTTCTTCCATACACGTCCACGCAGACGCTCAGCCTACGCTATCTCCCTTTTCACATTTACACACTTACACATCCAACATTCAGCACACACATTCTGTATTTTCCTTCCACCCTCTTCTCATACAACATTCACACCCCCATACACAACACACACGGTTCCCGAACCTACTAATCGGGTGGTGGCAGCGTGACGTAGGCCTGGAACCTTACATCTGTTCACTGCAGACGAATCTTTTCCTGAATAGTTTTATTCTTATTCTCGGTCGAGCCCGAACTCAACCAGATACATAAAAATCTACTTGGTCTACGCCCCGCTACATATATATATATATATATATATATATATATATATATATATATATATATATATATATATATATGAATGAGTGTGTTTATAGAGGGGGAGAGAGGACAGAGAGAGAGAGCGATCGAGCGCGGGGTGGGGGTGGAAGGCAAAAATGTGACTCAAACGTTTTAGCAGAAGAGAGTTCAGAAACTTCTAAATATGAAACAGTGTCTGTTTTTTAAACATACTTGATCGTTATTGTAATGGTTGTCTTGAGTAGGAATAAGAACATTTTCATAATCTTAAGCAATTTCATTCAAAATTACTGTGTTGTCTGCCCCGTTTCTCAAGCCATAAAATCGTACATTTGGCATAATTCTGAAACCGGTAACCTACAGTAACGCGTTCTATCCCTGTGCACAGGTACTAGCGCGGTGCCAGCTTTCTGAGAACCAGTGAGAGAGAAGGCGACCCACAGTGAAACATAATTTTGGTAGCTTGTCGACATCACAGTTAGAAAACGGTAAGTTGCTGAGATTACGAATATTCAAAATATATATAGTTCAGGCGCCGAATCTATTGACGTTTTAGTAACTGGCAAATAGTGTACAGTGTGACGAGAGAAAATGGGTTTTATTGGTATACATTCTTATACCGTTACCACTTGTGATTTGTAATAGATGAAGTTCGCCTCGAACATATCGTACTAATTTCTAACTAATGATGAGTTTTTTATTCGATGCTCTAACCCACTAAAAGCCTCCATCTCTCATGAGTACGTTATAATAAATCAACTTCGGCAATCGTTCAATTCAAGCACCAATAGCATGATGATTTAGCTACAGTATACAGCTACATTGTGTGTGTGTATATCTATATAGATAGATAGAGAGATAACAGGCCCTCCATTTTCGTACCCGGAGTGTTAGCGCGTCAAACTGCGGCTGATAAGTGCCAGGGAAGGATGGCACTGACAAATAATCTCTAAATAGTGAACTGAGATCCTGCAGTGGATTAAATGGCTGTTGAAGAAACCTGTGTGTGTGTGTGTGTGTGTGTGTGTGTGTGTGTGTGTGTGTGTGTGTGTGTGTGTGTGTGTGTGTGTGTGTGTGTTTATATGTATGTATTATATATATATATATATATATATATATGTATGTATGTATGTATGTATGTATGTATGTATCTATATATATCTATCTATATAACTATATATATATATGTATATAGTTATATAGATAGATATAGATACATACAAAAATATACACAAATGTCTATACACACACACACACATATATATATATATATATATATATATATATATATATATGTATACATTTGTGCATATATATTTGTATATATATGTATGTATGTATGGTTGTATTTTGTGTGTGTGTGTGTGTGGTTGTGTGTGTGTGTGTGTGTGTGTGTGTGTGTGTGTGTGTGTGTGTGTGTGTGTGTGTGTGCTGTATGGATAAATAAATATGTATATATTGAATATATATATAGGTATATACACATATATTATTTGTGTGTATATATATAATATATATACATATATATAGTATAATATATAATATATATATGTATTTATGTATTCATACATACAATATATGTTTGTGTGTGTGTGTGTGTGTGTGTGTGTGTGTAGTATATATATATATATATATATATATATATATATATATATATTGTTTATATATATACTATATATATAATATAATATATATGTATATATTTATTCATACATACACTATATATTTATACATATATATGTGTATATATATATGTGTGTGTGTGTGTGTGTGTGTGTGTGTGTGTGTGTGTGTGTGTGTGTGTGTGTGTGTGTGTGTAGATAATGTTTAACTATATATGCGTGTGTGTGTGTGTTTATTTATGTGGGTGTGATTGTATATATGTATGTGTTTCTATGTATATGTATATGTATATATGTATATATTTATTCATACATACAGTAAATATATACATATATATATATGTATATATATATATAAACACCGTGTGTATATATATATATATATGTGTGTGTGTGTGTGTGTGTGTATAGATAATGTTTAACTATATATGTGTGTGTGTGTGTGTTTATTTATGTGGGTGTGATTGTATGCATGTGTTTCTATGTATATGTATATATATGTATATTGTATCATCATCATCATCATTATTTTGGAGCTAACGCCGGCAGGGGCGCATAGCCGCATCCACCCTTCGATCCCTCATGGCGAGCCGCCAGGCAGGGGCCCATCTCTAGTTCCTCACGACAGGTTTGATCGATCTGCCCAAGCCACGACCTTCTCGGTCGTCCCACAGGCCTCCTCCACCCAGGGTTGTCTCGGACAGAGACAACCTGATGGGCAGGATCATCCTGTGGGAGTCGGGCCAAGTGGCCATATAGCCTGAGTTGGCGATCACGGATTGTGCAAGTAACAGGTCCTGTACCGTTCTCACGGTGCAGCCGTTGGTTGGACACATGGTCCCGCCAATTGTACCCCATGATCCGGCGCAAGGATCTGTTACAAAAGGCATCAAGACGAGATTCCAGAGCACAAGATAGTGTCCAAGTTTCACTACCATAGAGTAAAACTGGCAGTATCAGGACCTTGAAAACACGTAACTTGGTCCTTCTGCACAGGTACCGACATCTCCAAATACTCTTGTCGAGAGATTTCATGACCCCTGCTGCCAGGCCAATCCGTCTACTGACTTCTTGGTCTGACAGCCCAGAGTCGTGAAATGCACTACCGAGGTATATAAAGCTCATTGTGACTTCGATGTTTTCACCGCAAGCACGTATCTCCTAGCAGGCCCCCAAAATCCTGGATCTTGGTCTTGATCCAGTAGACCTCTAGCCCCAGGGGCTTCGCTTCATTGCTAAATGCATCAAGAGCCGCCACAAAGGTTTCCAGAGATTCAGAGAGTATGGCAACATCATCGACAAAGTCTAGATCTGTAACCTTGATATTGCCCAGAGTTGCTCCACAGTGACTTTGGACAGTAGCTCTACCCAGTATCCAATCCATGCAAGTGTTGAAAAGTGTTGGTGCAAGAACACAGCCTTGCCTCACACCTGAACTAACAGGGAAGAAGCTCGACAGGCCCCCACCACACTTTACAGCACTTTCAGTGCCTGTATACAGGTTTGCTATTAGTCCAATAATCCTTATTGGAATTCCTCTTAGTCTCAGGATCTCCCAGAAGGATTTGCGAAGCACCGTGTCAAACGCCTTCTTGAGATCGATGTAGGCTGCGAGCAGCCCACGTCCGAACTCACGACGGCGCTCTAAAATGATTCGAAGCGCCAGGATGCGGTCTATTGTGGACTTACCAGGAGTGAAACCAGATTGCTCCGGTCTTTGGTGCCTTGACAGGTGGTCCCTGATACGTCTCAGTAAGATGTGCGCGAGTACCTTGCCTGGTACACTGAGTAGTGTAATGCCTCGGTGATTGCTGCAGTCCCACCGATCCCCTTTCCCCTTCCAGAGAGGGATGACCACACACCTCAGCAGGTCAGGGGGATAGGTACCAGTCTGCCAGATGGCAGACAGGACTGCATGCAAGCCCCTTGCCATAGGTTCTCCACCAGCCTTTAACAATTCGGCTGGGATGCCACAAACACCTGCTGCTTTACCACTCTTCAGCTTGGAGATCGTCCCCCTGATTTCGGTCAGGGAGGGTGGATCCTCGCTGATGGGTAGATCTGGCAGAGGAGTCTCAACATTACCCACATCCATGTTAACTGTTGGTGGATCAACCTTATACAACTGCTCAAAATATTCAGCCCAACGCACACGCACCCCATCAGGATCTGAGATTATCTGGCCACTTGCTGAGCGGACTGCAGTCGTCTGTGAGGGGGGCTTGGAGTTCAGCTTTCTCAGAGCTTGGTATGCAGGACGAAGGTCATTTACAAGGAAATGGCTTTCGACCTCCTCTGCAAGACTACTGATAAACTGTTCCTTATCCCTTCTCAACAGTGACCTAGTCCTGCGCACCAGAGAGCGGTGCAAGTTGCGATCCCTTGACAGTCGAGCCGCATGACAAGCATCTGTGGCTTCCAGTGTCTCCTGCGAAATTGAATTTTGTCTTGTTCTTGGGGGTTCACCAATGGATTCCTGAGCTGCATCAAGCGTTTCACGCTTGAAGGTATCCCACATAAGAACAGGGTCTGTCTGGCCCTCGAGTGCTGTGAGACTACCAGAGATAGCCTTGGCAAACCCCCAGGTACACTTGTCCTCCCTCAATCTGTCCAAATGAAACACCCTAGGGTGTTCATTTGGGCGAAGGGGGGTTCTAAAGTGGACCCGGAGAGTAGCCACAACTAATCTATGATCAGTTCCACAGAACTCAGCGCTTCGATACACCCTGCAGTTCTGGAGGATCCTCCATCGAGTGCTAACGAGGATGTGGTCGATCTCCTTGGCCACTCTACCTGTACCGCTGTACCAAGTCCAACGATGCGGGTCAAAACGCTTATTAGGAGCCAGAAATCCTCAGTTTCTGGGACCTAGCATAGTCACGGAAAAGGAGGCTATTCTCGCTGCCAGCATCAGCTCCTGAGCCATGAGGACCGACAGACATCTCATAGCCAGCTCGATCACAGCCGGATACCGCATTGAAGTCGCCTAGAACAATACGAATATCTCGCCGAGGACATCTGTCTGCCACAGATGCAAGTTTGGCGTAAAACATCTCTTTCACCTCAAGTTTATATACATCCGTAGGAGCGTATACAGCAACAAGAGACATGAAGCCAAATGAAAGCTTCAGTCTCAATACCATGATACGCTCATCCACTGGAGTGACCTCAACTACCAAGGGTTGAAGTCTGCTGGAGATGGCTATGGCTACTCCCTGGAGATGGTGGCCATCGCTGCAGCCCGACCAGTAGTAGGTGTAGCCACCCACACTAATCATGCCGCTGCCAGGTCTTCTCACCTCCGAGAGAGCAGCCACCTCTACTCTCAGCTGTTTCAATTCCCTCGATAGTAGTGGTAACCGATCGTCCTGTCGCAGGGAACGGATGTTCCAAGCCCCCACCCTGACAGTCCGCCTGAGGTCTAACCTCGGGCAGTCACTCCGGGTGGGCGCCACCTCTGCCACCCCTACTGACGCCGCCCCATATAGAGGAGGTTGGCTGGCTACAGGCCCCATAATCCACCTGCAGGGCTCCCTGGGGCTTTCCCCCACAAGCATCACGCCAGGCTGGCGGCCGCTGGGACCCAGCTGGGATTGGGGGTAACCCACCCTCCCAACCCGAGTCCCAGCGGTCGCCAACCCAGAGGGACCCACAGCCCGCCATACTTGCTGGGTAGGAGGGACTTTAGCCCTCTCCCCAGCATCAACAACTATATTGGTCGTTGCCAGTGGTTATCTCGGGGGGGCCGACTGGCAAGGCCTGCCTCCCAACAGCCGCCCATTAACCCCAGGGGGCGCGGGGGACAGGAGTTAGTACGAAGCCAGGGCGTATCCACACGCCGGTGGGCCATAGCTCCGTACCTTTAGGGCCTCCTGCTGCTCCAAGAGCCTCCACACTTCAGCCTAGGACCGCAAGGAACCTAGTTTCTATGGGTGGCCACGAGGAGGCACTGTAGAAGTCTTGATGATGGAGAGGCTATGAGCTGGCAGGGGAGTATGTTGTATACATATATATGTATATATATATATATATATATATTATACATATATATGTACTGTATATATTTATATAAATGTATAATATATATATGTATTATAGTGTGTATATATATGTGTATATATAATATATAAATATGTATTATATATTATATATATACATACAGTATATATGTATATATATACATACAATATATATGTACATATATACATATATATATATTATATATATTATATATATACCTGTATGCGTGCGTGCGTGTATGTGTGTGTGTGTTTTCGTATTTATGAGTGTATATGTATATATGTATATGTACATATATATATATATATGTGTGTGTGTGTGTAATATATATACATATATATACATATATATATGTGTGTGTGTAATATATATACATATATATACATATATATATGTGTGTGTGCATATATGTATAGATGCGCGCGCGCGTGTGCGTTCGTGTATGTGTGTGTATGTATATATGTATATATATGTATATATGTGTGTGTGTGTGTGTGTGTGTTTGTGATATGTATATGATATATACATATACCTATATGTACATATATACATATGTATACACATACATATGCATACATATACACACCAAACACATACACACAGGTGGTTTACCCCTGAATTAGGTGGGTCAGGGTACCCGGGTTGCCGTCGCTACTCTGCCGTGACTGCCGTCACACAGTCACCACCAATGGGCTGTAGGTTTGATTATATGTGTGTGTATATATATATATATATATATATGCATTTATATATGTTATGTATGTAAACATTATTACATATATATGTATTTATGTATGTATGTATGTAACGAGTGACCACCGAAAGCCACCAGTAAGTGTAGGTGAGATGGTCTTGGGCGGTCAAATGAAAGGGTTCTTAGCTTGCTGGTTTATTGTTGAAGATAGATACGAGACCCCTAAGAAACCCCCGTGTCCCCGGGAGGAGGACGAGGTGGTGGAGCTGGACCCTGTGTGGCTTGGCCTGTCTGCCGTGTCTCCCCCTTCGTCTTACGCACGTGCCCTTTTATGCGGCGGTTCCTTCGAGGGCGGATGTTTATTCCTGTGCGAAAGAGAAAGCCAGGCGATATCTGTGTCCTGCCAAAGGAGAATGGCAGCTGCTTGGACGTAGCGAGACCAGATTACCATCCGGTCTTGCTACGTATTGTTGACAATGTATACATATGTATAAATATGTATATATATATATATGTATGTATACGTATGTATATACATATATATATACATATACTCGCATATATACATATATATGTATACGATACACGTACATATATATATATACATATACTCGTATATGTGTGTATATATATATTGTATATGTGTATGTATGTATGTATGTATATATACGTAATATACATACACATATGTGTGTGTGTGTGTGTGTGTGTGTGTGTGTGTGTGTGTGTGTGTGTGTGTGTGTGTGTGTGTGTGTGTAACCCAGCTATATCTATATCATATTACTATATTCTACATTACACGTTTGTCACATATATATCTCTACACTTACAAATGCATATGCATATACTCGTGATCATTGCATCTCTTCTTACCACACCTCATCATTACTCTACAATAAAGTGTGTGTCTGTCTGTCGTGTCTTTGTCTATGTCTGTGTGTATGTGTGTCTGTGAGAGAGAGATCGCGAGCAGGAGGAGTGGCCGAATCACCGCAGGGTTGCTTGGGTGGATGCATGCGAGTGGTGTCGGGGAAATGACGGATGACAGCCCTGGCCGATATACTGGCAACAGATATGTTGAAATCCTTGAGTTTTCCTACCAACAGTTAGGGCATTGGTGTGTCCAGACAGCAGCCCTATCCATGCCATTCGTGTTGTCAAGGAATCTAAACCCAGTTGAAAACGCGTGGACGGCCATGTCAAAATACATGCAGCAAGACCACACTCACAATCGTGTGGCAGTCGTAAATAATGCCCTCCAAGCATGGGAATGCCTGCGATGTGAAGGCCGTGCCTTGACAGCCGAGTTAGTGCCATCTATGCCTTGGCGCTTTGATTAACTGTGTTTTGGCAGCAGGGGGTGGAAATACAAAATATTAAACTTGAATGTATTACCAGTATCTTTTTTCCAAATTTTGATCTTACTGGAATTTGTCAACAGTCAATAAGTAATATAATAGTAATAATGCTTGTGAGTAGGACCTGTCAAATCAATTGTCTGGCTATGCCACTTGTCTTTTTCTGCAGCATGACAATTGACCCAACATTTAAAAAAAAAAATGTATAAGAAAGCCAATTGATCAGTGACAAAGCATTAAAACATAAATTACCTGCGAATTGATAGCCTGTTAATTCGTGATATGCCACTCAGACCCAAAAGTAGGGGGGAATGAGGAGTACCAACAGTTTCCTAGCGTTAACATCTGTATTTCAAAAAGTATCGTTGTGGTCAGAACGTTTAGCATTTTTTTTAACAAACGTTTTCTGTGTAGCTGTACCTGACTTGGTAGTCAGGACAGCTAAATAGATATACAACATTGAAACACAAATCAAAGTGCCATCTCGTAGGCTGTTTTAAAGGTTTGCAATAGTGTTACAGTTGCTGAAGATAAAAGTGAATTTTATTTGAGAGTAACTATATAATTGTAAAAGTATTTTCAATTGTTTTCTGATTTCTAAGCTTAATTCCCCCATAAATGTTAGTTTTACGTATCTATGATCCCTTTTAATGGTTGATACAGTAGGTTGATTTGAGATTTTTTTTTTTTTACTTAGAAAGATCTTTGTTATTTTATCATATATTGGTTAGTTTTGTAATGTCTTTAATCATTTTCTTCACTATATATTCTTATTATGTCTTTGTTTGTTTACAGTTTGTTTTATTATTGTTCTTGTTTTCTTATGAAAGTTCGAATTATTTCTTATGCACCGTTGTTGATATAGAGAACCACTTTTCCCTCTTATATAATGCATATTACTTTGGTTCATTATCACAGCACTGGTGATGGATATATGATTAATCTTCGAAACGTTTGATAATAAACATAATTACGGCCATGTTAGTCTACCGCTGTGTGTGTGTGTGGGGGGGGGGGGCGTGCATTCATATTTATATAGATATGCATTTGTTTATATGTATGCAATTTATGTACAGTGTATATTTGTTTATCTATATGTGTAATAGATACGTGTGTGTGTGTGTGTGTGTGTTTGTTATATATTTATTTTTATCTTCTCTGTTTTTTTTACAGGTACCCAGCAAGATGGCTGATCCTAATAATGGTGTCATGTTGGCATATCAGTATGTTATGACCAATGAATATGGACTACAGCTCAATCAACCAGTAACACAACTGAAGAAACTTGACGAAAGGAACCAAATCAAAATACTCGCCATTGGCAAGGAGAATACGAAACCAACCAAAGCCTTCCTGTTGATTGGCCAAACAGGAGCCGGTAAGACCAGGCTGTTGAATGCGATGATTAACTACATTATGAAAGTCAAATTTGAGGGTAATTGTAGATATACCGTAAAGGATGAAATAGGCACCATGCCGAAAACCCAGACTGAAAGCCAGACAGAGTTTGTGACTGGTTATCTCATCTATCAGCAACCCGGGATGACAGTCGATTGCAACTACCTAATCATTGACACTCCAGGGCTAGGGGACACAAGGGGGAGTGAACAGCAGCATAGGATAAAGAAACAAATGGAAGTTTTCTTAACAGACGAGACATTTGAAATCAGTGAACTCCATTGCCTCGGTTTTGTTGTCAATGGAACAATCAATAGGTCTCATGCTTACCTAAAGGAAATTGTTACGGAGTTCGAGTCATTGTTTGGAAAGGACACAGTTAAAATCACTAAGATTCTGGCAACACACACTGACGATGATACACCAGCAGTCAGCAAAGTCTTAGATGATATGAATATCAAAGCAGATAAACTATATACCTTTGATAATGGCGTTCTGTATTGTAGTAACCAAGGAAAAAAAGCAAAACTTAGCCAAATGCAATGGGAAATTCTTACTAGCAAGTATGAAGAATTTTTCGAAGACATGCTGGTCGCTAAACCATGCAGTCTGAGGCTGTGCAAAGAAGCCATTAAAGAGAAGATGAATCTTGAGAGATCATTGCTGATGTTGAAAAGGCACATAAACAATAAAGTGAAGGCCCTGTTGCAATGTAGGAACAATCGAAAGCTGTATGAAGAATACTATACTGCCATTAAACGCAATGAGGAATTTGAACGTGAAGAGACAATCACTGTGAAAGAGAGATTTCCCATCAACGGGCGTTTCACTCACGCCCATAACTGCCCCATATGTGAGCAGACATGTGTATACCCTTGCACTATTTTTAGTTGTTGGTGTCCCAGGGGAGAAGAACCTTGTGACTTTTGTCCTTGCAGCAAGAATTGCCACGAGAGGGAAGACGAAACAATCGAAAGCAGACAAGAAAAAAGACATATCACAAACGAACAGATGAGAGACAAATACGAAGGGGCAAAATCAAGCCTGCAGAATATGGAGGAACTTATGGAAACACTACAAGAAGAAACTGACTACCACACCAAGCAAATGGCTATTTACATCAAGACAATTGTCAGCCACATTGAGCGAATCAATGAGATTGCAAGGAACCCAAATCGCAAGGCTACTGAAGACTATCTTAGTGAGCTCATTAGCAATGTAAAAGAGACGATGGTAAGGGGTACTTCAGATGCATCAGATCGACAGTACATAACTGAGATGTTGGATGCACTTCCAGAGCAAATAGACCAAATAGTACTCGAGGTAACAAGCAAGAAGACAAGTATAAGTGATCGGTTCAAAGCAATGACTTCTTATGCTAAACATAATATAAACCCATTTGGAAGAAGTGGACAGTAAAATAGAAAAAGAAAAGGAAACGGAATATAGAAGCAAGAGGTTTCCATCTTTCCATTATTCCTTGGCCATTTTCGTAGTTGTCGAGTTCCTATTTTATCTGAATTAGGCCATATCAGTATTTCAGCGACGGAAAATTGCAACAAGTATATAGCTTTGGATAGGATTTTTATAGAGATTTCTTATTTTTCTTTCTTTCTTTTCCTTTCTTTTCTTTTTTTAGGGAGTAGGAAAATCCTGTCAGAATACTCTAAAGGTTGGGATCGGTAAGGAGAAGTGAGATTCTTCATTATGAATGATGCGTAACTCGAAATCTGAATAATCTAAAGAAGTTATAACTGTTGTAGAAATAACTACATTATATTTGAATCGGTGTATTATAATATTAGGAATTACATTTTGTAGATGATAAGAAATATCTATAGAAATATAATTTCTTTACTATAATACTTGCTCTTCTAATCTCTCTCTCTCTAAGTCCCTCTCTATATCTCTATCTCTCTCCCTCCCTCTCCCCCCCAATCCTTTGCCCGTTGTTGTCGTGGGGGGGCTTAGGAGACGGGACTGAGACCCAATGATGGGGAACTCCTCAACCTTGAGATTCAGCCATTGACTCAACTAATTTTGCATGGTCTTTTTTTCCCACTTATACTTTTCGTTTCAGTTTCTTCACCAATCCCTTCTACTATCCACCTCTTAAGGTGTGAGAGCCGTGCTGAAAGGATGAAAGGCTGACTTTGTGTCAGTCCTGAACGGCCTGATGGAACCATGGGCACGGTATTCCCCTGCCATACTTGGTCCTTAGCCCTCAAGGGGACCCTGAGGGGTGGACTGTTTTTTTTTCCCCAATATACTCCAGGCTTATGGCCAATAATGAAGACGTAACCCCACTATTAGGGGCAATGAGGCTTGCCCCTTTATCAAATAGCCCCAATCCCGGCTCCCCTTTGACCACGGCTCCGAACACTGCAACAACTCCCCCATCATCAATGCATACTAGTACAGTATCAACCATAATCAACAACCAACCCCCAGGAGACATTTCTACTCTCCCAATATGCTCAACTTCAACACCTTTACTCCCACAACCTTCTTCATCAACCATCCCATCTCCCCTTATTACTACCTTACAACCTTATTGCCCACCTCCCCGTAACACTACCCCCCTCAACACTACTCCCTCCTCCACACGTCCTCGCACTTCTACTACCCCCACCTCTACAAGAATCCTAAATATTCTATTTAGCCTAGCCAAATGGGACCGATTTTTCGTGATCCCTCCCACAGCTCCCTACTCTCAAAACACCCTCCTCTTCCAACAATGCCTCCAAAAACAAGTAGGCAAAGTCTCTTTCCGTAGCCGACGCGACCACTCCCGTCTCGTCACAGTAACAACTGAAAACGAAGCTATAGCATTAACAAAACTAACTGATCTATGTGGTAATCCCATCCCTACAGAACCTCATCCAACCCTCAGTACTTGCACTGGAACTGTCTCTATCTCCCCAACAGATTGCCCAATCCATGACAAAGAATGGTCAGATTGTGGAGAGGACTCACTCGCTTGTCTCACAGACTATGATGCAACATATGTACAATGCTACTCCATTCCTCCCAGAGGAAATCGCAAGAAATCCATCAACATTGCCAAAATTACTTTCCGTAGACATGACCTTCCCTTAAATGTTTACATAGGTGGGGAATCCCTACCTGTCCGACCATACCAACCTCCTCCTCGTCAGTGCCAAAATTGTTGGCATTTTGGACATCCTGCCAAACATTGCCGTTCCACAGCCAGATGCCCGATATGTGCCCAACCTGGCCATACTCGATCAAATTGCTCTGCACAATCACGCACATGTGCAAACTGTGGCGGCCCCCATAATGTATTTTATAAAGGCTGCCCCACCTACAAATTTGAGTCTGAGGTAGCAACTCTTAGATTCAGACTTGGACTCACTCTACAGGAAGCACGTCGACAAGGCTTTTCACTTACCCCCTACTCCAGTAATGTCGCTCACTCTGCCAATTCCCATACCTCCCAAGCTCCTACACCCTCTCCTAAACCCAACCCCCCTCCATCTAAATTCCCCTCTTCTACCTCCTACCTTCCCCAGTCAAACTCTTTTGCCATCCTTAACCCAGACACTCCAATCTCTACCCAATCAAATTATTTTGCTATCCTAAATCCAGACACCCCAATCTCTACTACAGCCCCAACACCTTCCCCTCTCCCTCCCCGCACTACCCGAAGCAGACAGAATAAACGTTCCACCCCCTCTTCCTCTACCTCACAATCACCTCCACCTTCCTTTGCCCCTATTTATCAGACACCAGACTTATCTTCCCCCCCTCACAAGAAAACCTTTATCTCACAAAACTCTACAACCAACCCCATTACAGAAACTCTTGAAGATATCCAGAACTACATATTAGAATCCCAAACTAATACTCATCCACCTTCAAATTCTACAATTCCCGCTCCCTCCACACTCAAAGTGACTACCGATATCCATCCTCCTCCTACTCATATTCTCCCTACACCTAATCCTCCTACCCCATCCCAACAACCCCTCCCCCCCGACTCCACCCCTACCTGTATTAACCCTCCCACCATCCCCTCTATCCCCTCCACTCCCTCCGGGATACACACGTGAATCCCTCATGTCACAAATACCCTCTTCCCCAGACCCTCTACCTCCCGACACCCCTCCTGATACAACACCACCTCCCCAACCTCATTCTTTATCCCACCCTCTAGCACCTTCCCCTTCAAATTCTCCAACAAGCACTGCAATCTTTGCCACTAAATCAACGAAAGTATAACAATCCTTCATTGGAACATTCGCGGTTTCCGCTCTCACAGACCTGACCTCCGACATATCCTCTCCTCTTATAACCCATCCATTATATGCCTCCAAGAAACTTTTCTTACACATTCTCCAATACCAATCCCCAATTATCATTTTGTTTCTTCCCACACTCCCTTTATGTCTCGTCTATACTTATCAACCAAAAAACACCTTATGTCATACCTCCCTTTCAAACCACAGTCCCTTGTACAGAAAACCTAATTTCCCAATTTCAATCACCTTTCCTCATAGTAGGTGATTTTAACTGCCGCCACACTCTTTGGGGTGATTCTATCACTAACACCCGTGGCCGAGCTGTAGAGCGCTTCCTATCTACAGCTGATCTTATTATTCTAAATACAGATCGCCCCACACACTTTGCTACACGCACGCAGTCTTTTTCATGCATTGATCTCTCTCTATGCTCCCCTTCCCTTCATTTAGATTTCCAGTGGTCAGTTCTAGACCACTTTCCCTATAGCGACCACTTTCCAGTTCTCCTTTCTCCAACTTCATAAGTACCACTTCCCAACTCCCCACGCTGGTGCTTTGATAGAGCTAACTGGCATACTTTCACTTCACTCTCTACTATTCATACCCCTCCATCATCCCTCTCATCCGTATCAGAAATGATACAATGTTTCATAACTACAGTCCTAAGAGCTGCCCATACAGCTATCCCTCGAACCTCAAGACCCTATACCTCCAAATGTGTTCCATGGTGGAATTCTGATTGCACTAAAGCACTCCGTGTAAAACATGCAGCCTGGAACAGTTACCGCTACAAACGAGGTACCCCTACAAACGAGGTACCCCTCATCAACTATCAGCTCTTATCTCCTTTAAAAGAGCATCTGCCTGTTTTCGTCGTACAATCCGAAATAATAAAACCAATAGCTGGCGAAATTATGTTTCCTCAATTACATCCTCTACATCTATCTCAAATGTTTGGCGCCGGATCCATAAACATCCCCCCCATCCAGCCCCCGTCCTCCATATTCGAGATACCCTCATCTCTGATCCTCCCAAAGTCGCTAATGAACTAGGTGACTATTTCAGCCAGGTCAGTAGTGGCTCTCACCTTTCTCCACACTTCTCTTCTATTAAAACCATCAGGGAACGTACCCCCATTACCTTCACCCTATCCTCTGCTGAGTCCTATAATGCTCCCTTTTCTTCCTCTGAACTCAATGCTGTCCTAAAATCGTGCCGCAACACTCATGAAGGCCCTGACAGTATTCACTACCGTATGCTCCGACAACTCCCATCTTCCTCATTATCCTTCCTATTAACAACTTACAACCACATATGGACATCAGGAAATTTTCCTTCTCATTGGCGAGAAGCTCTTATCCTCCCTTTCCTAAAACCCAATAAATCGGGTACCCTTCCTCAAGACTATCGCCCCATCGCACTAACTAGCTGCTTATGCAAACTACTAGAGCGAATGGTTAACTTCCGCTTAATGTGGTATCTTGAATCCCACAATCTTATCTCACCTTCCCAGTTTGGTTTTCGCCGTGCCCGAAGCACAGCTGACCCCATTGCTCATTTTGAGACATATATTACATCCGCATTTGCACGCCATGAATCCATACTAGCTATGTTGTTTGACCTAGAAAAAGCATATGATACGACATGGAGGTACCATATTCTCCAACAATTGTCCTCTCTAGGCATATGTGGAAATATGGGTGTCTTCATAAAGTCTTTCCTCTCCAAACGCACTTTCCAGGTCAAAATTGCCTCTGCCACATCATCTTTCTTTCCTCAAATTGAAGGTGTCCCACAAGGCAGTGTGCTTAGTACCACCTTATTCCTTCTTGCTGTAAATGACATTGCCTCAGTTCTACCACCAGGAGCCCGGTCATCACTCTATGTTGATGATTCAACTATCTATGCCTCTGGCACATCCATACCAAATCTCTACCAATTTCTTCAATCTGCAATATCATCAGTTTCTTCCTGGGCCACAAACCATGGCTTCCGATTTTCTACCTCCAAATCTTTCTCCATTCTTTTCTCTCGCACACGTGTAGGTCCTCTACCTTCACTCTTCTTATATGACACTCCACTTCAACACCATTCCTCTGGTAAATTCCTAGGCGTCATTTTTGACTCCAAACTATCCTGGCGAGACCATATTCTTTACATCAAAGAAAAAGCTCGTCGCCGTCTCCGAATTTTACAAACCCTATCCCATTTATCTTGGGGCTCAGATCGAAAAACTCTCCTTCATCTTCATGTCACCTTAATCCTCTCCACTCTAGATTATGGATGCCATATCTACTCCTCTGCCTCAACTTCTTTCCTTGCTCACCTTGGTACAATCCACCACTGTGGTCTTCGCTTAGCCCTAGATGCCTTCCGCTCCTCTCCAGTTTAGAGCCTGTACACTGAATTAGGCATACCATCTCTCTCTCGACGCCGTGCCCTCCTCTCTCTCCGATGTTATGCTCGATTC
The DNA here is from genome assembly GCF_019202785.1 of Penaeus chinensis. NCBI lineage: Eukaryota > Metazoa > Arthropoda > Malacostraca > Decapoda > Penaeidae > Penaeus > Penaeus chinensis. The sequence continues at coordinate 27,316,806 of NC_061854.1, forward strand.
CACTAACTTCCCCTCACTAAACTAACTATCCCACGATCCCTACTTCCTACCATTGCTTCTTCTCCACGTTTACCTACTCCTTTCTCCACTCGCATGGATAATCTTCTCTTCCATTCCCCTTTTCCCCATCTCCGACTCCTCCCGTTCTCTGTCCATTCAGTCCCTCCATGGCTTATACCTTGCCCCCATATTTGCTCCTCTGTCTACCCTGACCCACCAAAATCAAATATTCCTCCTACTGTCCTTCTCACCCATTTCCTTGACCATGCTTCCACTCATTCCTCCAGTATTTTTGACGGCTCTAAAACCACCTCCGGTGCTGGTTTTGCAGTAATCTTCCCAACTCGTACTTTCAAATATCCCCTCCCACCTGAATCCAGTGTACTTACTACAGAACTGTATGCTCTCCTTTTTGCCTTAAAACACATATACTCACTACCCTCTTCCTCTTATACAATTTTTACTGATTCCCGTAACTCATTAACTCTCATAAAGTCAATACACACGACGATCCCCCTTGTTCGTAAGACGCAGAACTGGTTGTTCTACCTATCCACACGTCATTAAACAATCAAATTTTGCTGGGTACCCAGCCATGTTGGAATCCCCGGCAATGAACAAGCAGATACTCCAGCACGCTACGCTGCTATGTCCACATCAAACCAACCACGTTTCTCACATATCCCAGCCACGGATTATTACCCACACTTTAAGACCTTCTTGTATAATCGATGGCAATCTTTTTGGTCAAGTCTACACACTAATAAATTACATACTGTAAAACTGTCAATCTCCTCCTGGGCAGCTCCATTCCATCGGAGACGGCCCTCGCCCGCTTACGCATTGGCCACACCCGTCTAACACACTCCTATCTAATGTCACAATCCGATCCACCCCTATGTCCCTTATGTAATGTTCCTCTTTCAGTTCCACATATTCTATTGTCATGCCCACGTTTTGAAGCAGCCCGTACCTCTACTTTCTCCCACCTATCCTCCCTACATAGACATCCCAACTTATCAGACATCCTTACAGAATCTCACACTTTCTGCTTTGACAACCTGTTCTCCTTCCTCAAACGCATATATATCCTTCACTTGATCTAATCCTTTACATTACCTCATCCGACCCTAACCCATTCACTCACCAATCCTTTAACCCAGCTTTAACAACTAATCACTAACCCAAACACCCTTCACTAACATTAACTATAGTGCTACATGACCTTAGATGTCTAGCGTGTGCGTGTGCATGTGCGTGTGTGTGTGTGTGTGTGTGTGTGTGTGTGTGTGTGTGTGTGTGTGTGTGTGTGTGTGTGTGTGTGTGAACGAGGCGAGAAGTTGGAACACCGCTGTCACCAGATGTAAGCGAGAGATTGTCTTGGACGTGTCAATGAAAGAGTCGTAACTGGCTGGTTTATTGTTGAAGAATGATATCAGACCCTCCAAGAGACCCTCGTGTCTGGGTGAAGGTGTGAAGTTTTGCTACGTATTGTTGACATCGCTCGGCCATGCGCAAGGCTCGTCTGCAGCGCTTGAAATACTGCACAAGCGTATAGGGATACAGGTTTTGTTCGGTATCTACATATGGTTCCTGGAGATCCGATGATCGCTAGGGTCGTCGCGTGCTAGGGTAGTAGGTGTGGCGAGGGCTTCTTACTGAGGTGCATCATTCAGTAGCGAGGAGGGTCAATCATCTTCAGAGGCTGAAATATTAGTATACCAGGCCAGTAAAAGGGCTAAGAAGGAGGATAATAATACTTTTGTCAATCACCTTACTAAGTTGCAAGGAAAATGAGAGCGTAATTATAACAACAAAAGAAGGGTAACGTATCAAGTGAGGTGTTAATTACTTTGGATTTGTTAGGATTAGCGAGTTCAGTGGAGTGCCATCATATTGAAGAGAGAAACATTATTTGGACAAGAATTCCATATCTTTGGGCTAAATAGGCAAGTATTTATGCTTCGGAAACACGGCAGCTTGGCCTGAACTTAATTTTAACAGTGCGCGTCTCGGGCACTACAATCGTATAAGCGTCCGTAATTTTTCGGTGCGGCAGGCGCAGGATTCCTTCATTTGCGGCCATGAGCCGGGCTTAAAATTAAAAGTTGTTACTAATAGGCATAGCATATGAGAGGAAAAAATAGATGATTTAATTCATTCGAAAACAATAAACATGAATGATATGATGAGAACAACCGAACATAACAATAATTAAATAAACTCGAAGGTAATCATTTGTTCCGAGAGAAACAATATATACCAAACTGTGCGATCTGAAGATAAAAATGATAATAGACAGATAAATACTAATAACACAATACACCAATTACAGGATGGTAGGGGTGGGGAACAAGGTGTGAGGTGAGAGTGTGTGTCACTTAGGTTTGATCTCGTTTGTTGTGTTAAAAAAACAAGTTAGGTATTATAGAGTTAGTAGTGTGTGTTCGTTGAGTGGCGTGTACTTGAATTTGAAGAAGGCAACTTGTATGCAAGGTGAGGGTGGGTAAAGGGAGGGCAATAGTTAATCTAGCACTAATAGGTACACTTATTTTTAATAGTAACAAGGAAGTATTGGTAGTAGGTAGGTAGAACTGTGACTTCATGGCTGTGCTGACGAGCGTTCGCGAAGACTTGGCGAGGCAGGTAAGCTGGATCGGGGAGTGTGGCGGAGTAGAGTGAGGGACCTCGTCAGGAGAGTAGCACAGGCGTGAGTGGTCAGCACGAAATAGTAGGACAGACATGGTGTGGGTCAGAAGAGGAATTGGTAGCGTGGTGGTAGATGAATTAGCATCGGCGTTGTGAGGTTCTTGATCCCACCGCAAGCCACCAGATTATGAGCAACACGACAGATGGTCTTGTGCGGGTCAGTGAAATATACGTGTGTGTGTGTAAGTATGTATAAATAGCTTCCACGTGGCGTACAGAAGCACGTGTACGCGTGGCTTCACCGCGCCCTCCTCCTCCCACCTTATTCATCTGTATAACATCGAGGTGGAGATACCTGGCGCTCGGGATATTTTACTGGGAGATAAATTACTTTCCCTCATCCCAATGATGCGGCCTCGATTTATAATTTCAAATTGCCTTGCGTCATCTTGAAAAAAAGATGTCCGTTTGGCAGCCTCGAATTTCCCATATGTCATTATGACGTCATACGGACATAGTTTCTTTCATGTTTAGCATATATTAGGATTAGTCGCGAAGTGAAGGAAATTTATTGAAGAATCATTATCATATAGAGCACCAAATATACGATTTCGTGTTTCTCTCTCTCTCTCTTTATCTTTCTTTTCTTTTCTTTTCTAGATGGTTCTTCTTCCTTAAAGCAACTCAAGTTCTGGGTGAACAAACAAGCGTTTAGATGACTTTTCACACGCCGTGAAATAATTATTTTTTACGTAAACACATTAAGATTATGTATCAAAGTTTTGACATGC
>NC_061854.1:27325245-27347745 GCF_019202785.1 Penaeus chinensis
TTTCTTGTGGGATGTGTGCCACAGTTCTATATTTTGTCCGATTTTATTTGTCAGGTTGGTCCACTCACTTTGCCACAGATGTATTTTTGTTTTTATGAGAGACACAAAATACCTGAGATCTGTACGAACTATGTTAATACCTGTTCTGACAAACATCCTGGTCCGCATCTTCCGGTGACGTCCTTCCCACAGCATCCTAAGGTGACCGTTTCTGCAGCAGGGTCCTCCTTCGGTGCCATGTCGGCTATCGTCGGTCCAACTGCTATGTATAGTCGGGGAACCAGATCATACACGTAAGGGTCAAGATAGTAAGGGAAAAGGAAACAACAGAGGGGAGGGGAGAGGGGATGTTCAGTGCTATGGATAAGTCCGATATGCGAAGCTGAGCTTCGCCCGGGCTAAGCCCATGAGAGGAGCCCGGCCTGTGACGACTTATGCCGACTCGTTAACATGTGCCAGCTGGTGCTGACTCGGCTGAGCTTAGTACTTACCCACCGTGGTGACGAGCCACAGCAGTAACCTCCAGGCGACAATTGCAACTTCTCGCGCCTGGGCGGGGCGCGAACCGCCGACCCCTCGGATGAGAGGCCGACACGTTACCACTGTACTAGCCCGGAGGCTTGTTATGTGCCACTAGCCGGTTATTTATATAAATTACAGTGTTTAATGTTTGTTTTTACTTTATTTTCCTTTTTTTTTTTTCCTTTTGTGTTTTACTTTCACAAAGATAGAGAAGATGATAGGGGAGGGAGACGTCAGTAGCGATCCGCAAGGACCTGGCTTGAACTACCAGCCGACTCTGATAGACATAAGAGTAGATAAGGGAAACGACAAGGCAATCAGCAAGGATTTACTAGAACCAACTGTCGTCACACAGAGAAGAAATGTATGTAAAATAAGATATTGCACATCATGTAGAGTCACTCATCACGACTGACAAAATCGTGGGCAAAAGAGATACATCATAGATCTTAACGCCTGCAACTACGACAGCAACAAACCCTATTAATGAAAAGGTTTCAGTGTTTTTTATTCCGCATGAATGAGTGAGTGATTGTGTGTGTGTGGGTGTGTGTGACTGAGACTGAGCTCACACAGAAAATGTATCACAAAAACGAAGATTAACGTTCACTAGAACAATAACGCGATAAATTAGCAATGCTAGTAATGCAAAATTATTTCAACTACCACAATGAATTCAACATTTAATGATACGCGACGGAATATATGCTCTAATGAACGTGAAAAATTATTCGAAAGCTTTCTCGCAAGCAAATCTTCATGGGTCAGAAATTCTGAGATGCCGAGGTAGCCATGTCTAGCTATGCATATCAGATTATGTAAGACTTCATCGACGGGGGGTCATTGTACCCAAAATGCGGAACGATATGAAGTGAATTGAATGAGACGTTAAAATCTATAAATAACCCGCTCTACTCTGCGCATCTGTGACATACCCTACAAGTATCTAACTGGGATTTACCCAAAACATCCAAGCGACTTCTAGAGGGGGAGTAGGGCGTGATTAGTAAGCGAATAACAATTCTAGCTTAAACACTAGTCCTACATTAATGAACGGACGTAACTGCGGGTCACACCGACACAAAAGTTGCCGATCGAACGAATAACTTGTACTTAATATCGTACTGTCGGAGCGTAGACCCATTAGGCGATATACGCAATCCCGAGTTATATCGGGCATCCCTGTGCACTATGATATGGGGAAGATCCTAACGCTATACTCAAAATAATACATTTATGAAAAATCGCGTTACAAGCTCCGTTCTAGCGCCGATAGAACGTGCTACCAATGAGAAATGTAACGATGCTACGATTACCCCTATGGTGCCAACAACAACAACCAAATTACGGGAAAAACGAGCGGTCACCTTTTGGCCCTTTCACGTAAACAACCGACCGGAAGGGAGAGAAAATAAGGTCAGCTCGGGCCGAGGAATGGAATGAGATCCATTAATAGAATTATATGATGCCCATCTCGCGTTAAATTCGTTGTAGGTGAAAGAATTAAAATTTCCAACAACGAGATATATCAATTAAATAATTAATGAACGATATTTCGTGTTTGTTGGCAAATACCGTAATCACACAGTAATGCGATCTAAGGTCAGGAGAGTGAGAGTGACTGTACATACGGCTTTTCACATTTATGGAAAAAGAGAGGGAAAAGGAATGGAAAGGCCCAAAATGTGTATTCATGTGGTTTTGAAGACATGGTCTATCGTGGAAGCGTTGGTCGAGCGGATATCGGAGACTGTGTATTGCGAGCCAAAAGGACGCAACGACCACCCTGCCACTAGTTTGTAATGACTATAGAACCTTTAGTACAATGGCTGTGACTGGTTGGGCAGTCATAGTGGTTAAGCGGCTTGACTCTTTTTTAAGGAAGAGTACGACACAGTAAAGGGAACACACGAGACGTTGTCTTGGGTAAGCACTGAGCGAGGTGTCGCGTGTCCGGCATGCCAACCCTGGTGGATGACCTGGGCACGGTGACTTCTGGGAGCGAACTGAAGGGTCAGACGAGGTCAGATGTAATCGTCATCGAAGTCCTCGCTGGTGTGATGGTTCCAAATTGGTAAGCAGTCACGTGGTCTTTTGGTCTAATGGCTCATACAAACAGTGCTTATGTACGTGCCCTAGTGTGTGGTTAATGGTCAAAACAAATATATGTGATAGACATAGAAAGTCATATAGCACTATGGTAAAGTATTGTGATTAGGATAAGTGGACAGAAGAAGGGGGTGAAGATGAGAGGGAAAAGGAAAGGGGATGAGAAAAGACTATGCAGAATTAGTTAAGACAAGGGCCTCAGTCTCCGTCTCCGAGACAAAGGGCAAAGGATTGTGTGTTTGTGTATGTATATACAACATAATATATGTATATATAAGCTTATATAAATAACTATACATATATATGTGTGTATCTATATTACATATATGTGTGTATCTATATTACATATATGTGTGTATATATATATGTATGTACATATATATATATATGTATATATATGAAGATATATATATAATGTCACGTAGCGTTCGTTCATTGACAGTGACACCGATTGTTCCAGAACGGGGTGCATAACAGAACCCAATCTAAGTCTATACAATTTGGTGAGTAATATAAAATATACAAGGTAGGGAGAATAAAGACACTTTATAATTAACTTTACACCAATCACCGGATAACAAAAAATCACCTCATCCGCCAACATATATTCACACAAAACACCAGAAATAATATACACTGTAAAACATACTTATACAGGAATGCGGGTGGACAATTAAGGTCAACTTTTTAATATAAAGGTCAATTATCGTATCCATAACCCTGCTCCTCCGACCAGCGACCAGCTATACTCACACCCTTCCACAACCAGGACTGTTCTCCTCCTCCCTCGCCCTCATTCCACCTTCAACCCGAATCGACCGAAACCCGAACGAAGCCTCAAGTCTCGTCCACGTATTCCGAGGCGCGTCAGTCCATCGCAGTCGGAGTAAAGCGATATGCGGTCATGCAGAGATCAGGCAATTGTTTGAAGGTCATGTGCAGGTCGAAGGCCACACATGTATGTATGTATATACACATATATATATTATAAATACATATCTATACATACATACATATATATTTATTATATACATATATATACATATGTATACATATACATATCATACATATATATGTATGTATATATAGCTAACTATATTTCTAATATATATATATAAGTATATATATCATATATGAATGTATATATAAGTGTGTATATATATTTATATATATATGTATGTATGTATATATATACATATATATATATATATATATATATATATATAAATTGTTGGTGGTTCTCAACTTATATTCATATCTACGACAAACCCAACCTTAGTAAATCCGTGCAAATTCGTACGCACATTACGGGTGAGCAAAAGTTGGTTAAATCAAACCTAGATATGGTAGTGGCTTAGTCTATCGTAGATATAATAGTGAGATGAGAACCACCAACATCGGCGATGGCAAAACAAAAATAAAATAAAATAAATAAAAAAGTGTATATATATAACTTCTGTCATGATCCATGAAATATTATGATAGGACAAATAAAGTCACCCACCGTATATGATAATTTCTTTGTAAAGTAGTCAGGCTGGAAGCACTTTCAATCTCCTTTGGTTAGACCACTAGTTCTTAACCTGTTAACTACCACACCCCCTTTAGGAAGTTGTTCTTCCCTCCAAGCCCCCCTTGCATCTGGAAATAAAATTACCTTAAATATTTTAGTCTTTTAAATGAGTTTGATGAATTAGTCGCATTATTATTAAACTTTTGATCTGTGACCGTGCACTCATTAAGAGAACAACAAAGATAATTAGAGAATTTACTGTTTTTCCCAAGGGCTCGCACCCACATCAGAAAATACTGAAGCCACCCTATGGGGTTAAATCGTATATATAATACTTCAGAATACCCTCATTTCCTTAACCCATTGCCGCCGAGGAAAATGAATAAAAAATGGGGAAAATGCAGCGCTCATTTTTTATATTTTTGTGAATTGTCTCAGCACATAGATGGCTCAGCGATTGCTTAGCCACAAAAGAGTTAGCTAATGAATGAAAATAAATAAATCTTCGAAACTTCTTTCTTCTTGAATCTTAGCTACATATGAAAATATATAATTCCTTATATATTATATATAAATATAACGAAATGAAAGAAAAAACAAAAGGAACAGATTGACATGTTGAAAAATGCAGACAATAAAACAAATTGAGTGAAAAGTGTAAAGTGAAAAAGAGAATCATTGCTGAAATAAGTCACTCTATAAAATGGATTAAGAGCGCCATCTGACGCAGCTTTGAAAGGATCACGTGGCATGGAAAGTTTGCGAATTGCTGTTGTAAATGATAAACAATGCAAACAACACGTAACTGCCACCTCCATGTTGCCTTTATCAGAGATAAGGTAGTACAGGGTGTTTGTAAGAGATTGGCGTATCGGAAGCCTTATCTCTTTAGAGTTATTTGGGGGGGTGGGGGGCATTTCCTGTTCACATGTATTCTCAAGTATTATATATACAATTTAAGACATAATATTATAGGCGTTATTTTTATATATTTTTAATGTTTAATTGTTCGTTCGGACATACCAGCTGTGAACAACCTTTTATTTGTTCTTAACACCCCTGAGCCCGAAAACAAACAAAAAATATACATTTCACCCAAAATAACAGTTACTAGGACACCCCTCACATAGAGTTGCCAAATATTCATCAACTGTACCTTAGCAATTATGGCACAGAAAAAACAATATTCTATGTGTTATTTATTTCAATATTGACATGAAACGTATAAATGTACTGGTAATTCATATCATTAAACCGGTTTATAAATGTAGCCTTTTTTCTTTCCTTCGTATTTTCATTCCTATCTCTTACAATTTAGTTTAAAAATATCGCAGTTCTCTTAATATGCTAAATGCCATCATAATTTCTAATTCCATCACATATTAGACAATTTAGTAGAAAAAAAATATTAACCTTGAATGGATAATTTTGTACCCTCAGTAAATGTTCAAAATATTTTTAAACTGAACAGAAAATCTATAAAAAAAAAAAAAATGCGATCTGATATGGCCTATTGCGCAACAGAATTAATCTTTGATAAGACACCTTGGGATCAGATTAGACTTGCGTGAAACACCAGACTGTACGCGTGGCTAAGCGGATCTCCGTTTTGTGTTATAATGCAGTGAATTTACAGATACAAGTGAAATTTAGTGTACTTTGAGGAAAGACATGTCAAGATCTTGTTTTTAAATCATTTCATTATTTTTGTACTTAATATACTGTTAAAGTTATTTTCTCCGAGAAGAATGACAAACGCTTCGAAAAGGAAAATGTACCTGAGGTAAGTATTGCAGAGACCTTTTTTTTCATATATGAAGTTCATACCTATTATTGGCAGATTTTGCATTTTCATGTTGACCTTTATTTTCTAGTATGCTTTGAATCACTTGCGTCACATATGGCAGGCGGTAAATATTGTTTATGCTTATAATTACAAGAGAGATAGACATAAAGTTCTGGGGTAATTACTACGTGTCTACTTGCCTGGTCATTCCTCTCCCGGACAATTACCCGCCCGCTTCCCTCCATTTCGACAAAGCATCCATAAAAATCGAACAGTTCTTAAGAAACCTTCACGGCGCCACCTTTACCGTCCGTTTTTGCCGCCGTTGTCCCTCTGCCAACGCCGTGCTCCGCTGCCTTGCTCCGTTCTTCAGCCTGGCGCTCGGGATGTTGATTTAATCTTCTTTTTCTCTCCTGAAGGATCTTTTTCTCTCTTCCTTCTTCTTTTTCTCTCCTGTAGGATCTTTCTCTCTCTTCCTTTTTCTTTTTCTCTCTTCTTTTTCTGTCTTCCTTCTTCTTTTTCTCCTTTTTTTTCTTTCCTGAAGGATCCTTGCGCCACCACTCTGTCGCATAGCAATGGCTCCAACCAATTGGCATTCGATCTTTCCATTCTTGTCATTTCCTTTATATTAAGAATGATAGACTTCATGCTTAATATTGGAGGCATGAGTTTGTGTTGTGAACGAGATTTGTACTCGTTTGCCCCAAAGGTCACATTACATTTTTTTGCGAATGTTAGTAGCGATACAACATTTGGTTAGATTTATGATTCAGTATCCAGACAAAAGATGTATTTATTTTCTACAGTCTCATATTTGCTACTTTTATATTACTATTCATTTACAGTGTCAAGGAGATTAAGTATGTAGTGATGAGTATGTAGTATTTTTTTAAGATATTACGTTTGTTTTGTCAGGCAAATTGTTTACACGCATTAAGCCTCTAGATGTGTAAGGAATTGATTACGCTTAAAAATGCAAGTTGGAATATTACTTAATGTTCAAAGAAGCTATCCACATATTTCAAGTTCATAAATAAATGAGTGTTACAGTGAAATTCAAGATATAGATTAAGAGTGTTTTTGTTGCTCGATTGCAGCACGAACGAGTGGAGACGGGAGAGTGATAGTGGAAACAAGCAGCGTAACAGTGCTTCACGAAAGGTACAGGAAAATAGAGAACGAATGGTAGTGTGAAGAGACGAGTACCTGGCATGTTTTTTGTGTTCTCTGAGGGGACCTTTTAAGGGTTGTTGTCGTTTGCAACTTTTGACCCTTAAAAATCAATTCATTAAATCACCTTTAAAGAAGAGAAGTGCATCTTCCTTGCCGTGGGATGCAATTTGCAACGTTGGCACATTAGCATTACTAACCATGGCATAACGTAAAAAAGTGCAATAGATTAATTACAGGGAAGCGCAAAAATCATTATACTAGAAAAATAAAGATAAACATAGTGGACAGAACCAAACGCATATTTTATCTAGTTTTCTAGTCAGTGAAACGGTCACTCCCTGGATGTTTTTTAAATATTATTTGGCAATAAAGAATTCAGGGAAATCGTCAGTACTACACGTGTAGTTTTTTTGTGTGTTTGTTTTTATTTTTCCTGGAAGCTGTTTAATCCACTGCGCTGTTTTTAGTAAATCCCCAATTTCCTTCATAAAAATCGCCTCTAAATTGTCTCGCCCCTTTTGCCATTGTTGTTCTTTTTTTATTTCTTTCTTCTCTTTTCTTTCTTTCTTTCTCTCCTTTCTTTCGTTCACATGAGTTCGAGATCCGTCAAACGTTGTCAGCCAAGCTGGAAGGACGTCGATACTTGCTCGAAGGTCTCGCATAGGTCCTCCTCGACTTCGGATTCTTCTGAACTTCCTCGTAGTCCTCGTCCAGATGTCCTCGTAGTCTTTGTCTGGATCTACGGGCGTCCGGGCAGGCGGCGTCATCTTCGGCATCTGAGGGTGGTTGATACCTGCACTGACGAGCTCCTGGAATTTGACTGGATCTGCGGGTATCCAGGCAGGTGGCGCCCTTCCACAGCATCATGGGGCGACTGGTACCTGCGCTGGCGAGTTCTTAGTCTCTCGCTGGATCTACGGGCGGCGCCCTTCCACTGCATCCTGGGGCGGCTTAATACCTGCTCTGACAAACATCCTGGTCCGCATCTTCCGGTGACGTCCTTCCCACAGCATCCTAAGGTGACCGTTTCTGCAGCAGGTTCCTCCTTCGGTGCCATGTCGGCTATCGTCGGTCCAACTGCTATGTATAGTCGGGGAACCAGATCATACACGTAAGGGTCAAGATAGTAAGGGAAAATGAAACCACAGAGGGGAGGGGAGAGGGGATGTTCAGTGCTAAGGATAAGTCCGATATACGAAGCTGAGCCTCGCCCGGGTTAAGCCCATGAGAGGAGTCCGGCCTGTGTCGACTTATGCCGAGTCGTTAACGTGTGTCAGCTGGTGATGACTCGGCTGATAGTCCTTACCCACTGTGGTGACGAGCCACAGCAGTAACCTCCAGGCGACAATTGCAACTTCTCGCGCCTGGGCGGGGCGCGAACCGCCGACCCCTCGGATGAGAGGCCGGCACGTTACCATTGTACTAGCCCAGAGGCATGTTATGTGCTACTAGCCGGTTATTTATATAGATTACAGTTTTTAATGTTTGTTTTTACTTTATTTTCATTTGTTTTTCCTTTTGTGTTTTACTTTCACAAAGACAGAGAAGATGATAGGGGAGGGAGACGTCAGTAGCGATCCGCAAGGACCTGGCTTGAACTACCAGCCGTCTCTGATAGACATAAGAGTAGATAAGGGAAGCGACAAGGCAATCCGCAAGGATTTACTTGAACCAACTGTCGTCACACAGAGAAGAAATGTATGTAAAATACGATATTGCACATCATGTAGAGTCACTCGTCACGAATGACAAAATAGCGGGCAAAATAGATACATCATAGATCTTAACGCCTGCAACTACGACAGCAACAAACCCTATTAATGAAAAGGTGTTTTTTATTCCGCATGAATGAGTGAGTGATTGTGTGTGTGTGTGTGTGTGTGTGTGACTGAGACTGAGCTCACACAGAAAATGTATCACAAACACGAAGATTTACGTTCACTTTAACAATAACGCGATAAATTAGCAATGCTAGTAATGCAAAATTATTTCAACTACCACACTGAATTCAACATTTAATGATACGCGACGGAATATATGCTCTAATGAACGTGAAAAATTATTCGAAAGCTTTCTCGCAAGCAAATCTTCATGGGTCAGAAATTCTGAGATGCCGAGGTAGCTATGTCTAGCTATGCATATCAGATTATGTAAGACTTCATCGACGGGGGGTCATTGTACCCAAAATGCGGAACGATGTGAAGTGAATTGAACGAGACGTTAAAATCTATAAATAACCCGCTCTACTCTGCGCATCTGTGACATACCCTACAAGTATCTAACTAAGATTTACCCAAAACATCCAAGCGACTTCTAGAGGGGGAGTAGGGCGTGATTAGTAAGCGAATAACAATTCTAGCTTAAACACTAGTCCTACATTAATGAACGGACGTAACTGCGGGTCACACCGACACAAAAGTTGCCGATCGAACGAATAACTTGTACTTAATATCGTACTGTCGGAGCGTAGACCCATTAGGCGATATACGCAATCCCGAGTTATATCGGGCATCCCTGTGCACTATGATATGGGGAAGATCCTAACGCTATACTCAAAATAATACATTTATGAAAAATCGCGTTACAAGCTCCGTTCTAGCGCCGATAGAACGTGCTACCAATGAGAAATGTAACGATGCTACGATTACCCCTATGGTGCCAACAACAACAACCAAATTACGGAAAAAACGAGCGGTCACCTTTTGGCCCTTTCACGTAAACAACCGACCGGAAGGGAGAGAAAGTGAGGTCAGCTCGGGCCGAGGAGTGGAACGAGATCCATTAATAGAACTATATGATGCCAATCACGAACGCGTTAAATTCGTTGTAGGTGAAAGAATTAAAATTTCCAACAACGAGATATATCAATTAAATAATTAATGAACGATATTTCGTGTTTGTTGGCAAATACCGTAATCACACAGTAATGCGATCTAAGGTCAGGAGAGTGAGAGTGACTGTACATACGGCTTTACACATTTATGGAAAAAGAGAGGGAAAAGGAATGGAAAGGCCCAAAATGTGTATTCATGTGGTTTTGAAGACATGGTCTATCGTGGAAGCGTTGGTCGAGCGGATATCGGAGACTGTGTATTGCGAGCCAAAAGGACGCAACGACCACCCTGCCACTAGTTTGTAATGACTATAGAACCTTTAGTACAATGGCTGTGACTGGTTGGGCAGTCATAGTGGTTAAGCGGCTTGACTCTTTTTTAAGGAAGAGTACGACACAGTAAAGGGAACACACGAGACGTTGTCTTGGATAAGCACTGAGCGAGGTGTCGCGTGTCCGGCATGCCAACCCTGGTGGGCCGGAGGCTAGTGGATGACCTGGGCACGGTGACTTCTGGGAGCTAACTGAAGGGTCAGACGAGGTCAGATGTAATCGTCATCGAAGTCCTCGCTGGTGTGATGGTTCCAAATTGGTAAGCAGTCACGTGGTCTTTTGGTCTAATGGCTCATACAAACAGTGCTTATGTACATGCCCTAGTGTGTGGTTAATGGTCAAAACAAATATATGTGATAGACATAGAAAGTCATATAGCACTATGGTAGAGTATTGTGATTAGGATAAGTGGACAGAAGAAGGGGGTGAAGATGGGAGGGAAAAGGAAAGGGGATGAGAAAAGACTATGCAGAATTAGTTAAGACAAGGGCCTCAGTCTCCGTCTCCGAGACAAAAGGCAAAGGATTGTGTGTTTGTGTATGTATATACAACAACATATATGTATATATAACCTTATATAAATAACTATACATATATATATGTGTATCTATATTACATATATATGTGTGTATATATATGTATATATATGTATGTACATATATATATGTATATATATGAAGATATATATATAATGTCACGTAGCGTTCGTTCATTGACAGTGACACCGATTGTTCCAGAACGGGGTGCATAACAGAACCCAATCTAAGTCTATATAATTTGGTGTCAGTCGAAAAACCCTTTGTAACTATCCTTTGGAGTCTTTTAATTTAATATCCAGTCCACTCAGAAGTACGTATTTTTCCTGTGTGTTAGTTCTGATGTGATCACACTTCTTAATTATTATGTTTCTTATGCTTCTTTTACCTTAGTTTTATTGTCATTACTATTATCATTCATTATTAATTAATATGCTAGCTCTTCACTAATTGATCATCACTTATCAAGATGTTCCGCTTGTATTTTCTGTTACAACCATTACTATTATATATGTTTCTATTCTTCATTACATTTCATTGGTTTTCTTTTTTTTTATGGTATTGCATATTTTAAAGTAATATAAAGTATACAAGGTAGGGATAATAAAGACACTTTATAATTAACTTTACACCAATCACCGTATAACAAAAAATCACCTCATCCGCCAACATATATTCACACAAAACACCAGAAATAATATTCACTGTAAAACATACTTATACAGGAATGCGGGTGGACAATTAAGGTCAACTTTCAAAGGTCAATTATCGTATCCATAACCCTGCTCCTCCGACCAGCGACCAGCTATACTCACACCCTTCCACAACCAGGGCTGTTCTGCTCCTCCCTCGCCCTCATTCCACCTTCAACCCGAATCGACCGAAACCCGAACGAAGCCTCAAGTCTCGTCCACGTATTCCGAGGCGCGTCAGTCCATCGCAGTCGGAGTAAAGCGATATGCGGTCATGAAGAGATCAGGCAATTGTTTGAAGGTCATGTGCAGGTCGAAGGCCACACATATGTATGTATGTATATACACATATATATACATATTATAAATACATATCTTTACATACATACATATATATTTATTATATACATATATACATATGTATACATATACATATCATATATATATATATATATATATATATATATATATATATATATATGTATATATAGCTAACTATATTTCTGATATATATATAAGTATATATATCATAAATGAATGTATATATAAGTGTGTATATATATTTATATATATGTATGTATGTATGTATATATATATGCATATATATATATATATATATATATATATATATATATAAAATGTTGGTGGTTCTCAACTTATATTCATATCTACGACAGACCCAACCTTAGTAAATCCGTGCAAATTCGTACGCACATTACGGGTGAGCAAAAGTTGGTTAAATCAAACCTAGATATGGTAGTGGTTTAGTCTATCGTAGATATAATAGTGAGATGAGAACCACCAACATCGGCGATGGCAAAACAAAAATAAAATAAAATAAATAAAAAAGTGTATATATATAACTTCTGTCATGATCCATGATATATTATGATAGGACAAATAAAGTTTTTGTCACCCACCGTATATGATAAATTCTTTGTAAAGTAGTCAGGCTGGAAGCACTTTCAATCTCCTTTGGTTAGACCACTAGTTCTTAACCTGTTAACTACCACACCCCCTTTAGGAAGCTGTTCTTCCCTCCAAGCCCCCCTTGCATCTGGAAATAAAATTACCTTAAATATTTTAGTCTTTTAAATGAGTTTGATGAATTAGTCGCATTATTATTAAACTTTTGATCTGTGACCGTGCACTCATTAAGAGAACAATAAAGATAATTAGAGAAATTACTGTTTTTTCCCAAGGGCTCGTACCCACATCAGAAAATACTGAAGCCACCCTATGGGGCGCGCCCGCCAGGTTAAGAACCACTTGGTAAGACCCTCATTCCCTTAACTTACAAATGGTCACTCATTAGGATGGGTGGACATGCTTTGTTCAATAACTTCTAGCACTGCCTTTGCGCAATTTAACCCATTGCCATTGGAAAATTAATAAAACATGGGGAAAATGCTGTGCTCATTTTTTATATTTTTTTGTTAGCACATAGATGGCTCTGCTAGTGCTTAGACACAAAGGAGTCAATTAGTATATCTTGTGACTTTACTTGACTACACCTTTCATTGAGTTGGCGGGATAAACGTATTTTTTACTAATGCTTTAAATATTGATGGTGTTACTTTTATTTAAGACAGACACACTCGTGGTCGAAACTCTGATGAGCGAACACCTTGTTTACAACGCAGTAACAACAAACACTAGGTCTTGTGCCACTTGAGCTACCCTGGAGCCCGGGGCCTCTTGTCTCGCTTGACATTGTTGTTCCTGAGTTCTCTTAACGTAAATAGCAGTAAAGTAACATCCTGTAATTGCAGAACATTTGTTGTGCTTTGCCAGCACCTTCAGTGCTATTGCTTTGCAGGTGACACGAGGCTACAGTAGTAGTAGTCAGCACCCCACCCCAGACCCGCAGCTCTCTTCTACACCAGGGTAGCCCTTGTGGCTTTGACCCCTGGGTAGGGAGGCCCAGTAGTCTGGGGCGTCATTTGGGCGCACTTTTTCTTTGGTCCTGAAATCTTTTCCTTATAATGTGACTTTCCTGAGCCTACCGGAGTTCCTCGGAACTCCCGTATTCGCTTGGGGGGTGGGCATTGAATTACCGTCCTTCGCCTAGGCAAGTTCGGCGGTAAGGAAGTGTCCCACACATAACTCGATCCCTCTGTGGTACTGGAGAACGCAACCAGGCTTCCACTGAGGGGGTAGAGGACGAAAAACTGCCTTACTCTCTTAGCTATTGCTGTTAGGTTGATAACAAAAGTTAAGAGGTTTTTTGTCCCTTCAGTACTACGATTTTGAGTAAAGGGGTCGGACCTGGTCCGATACCCAGTATGAGTGATACCCCGGCTACCCCTTCTCCTCCTAAAGGAGGAGGGACGACTAAAGACCCTTCTAAGACTAATCTGATGACGAACAATGGTACCCCCACTAATGACAAGACGAGACGACCACTTTTCACAATCCCCACCCAGAATGCAAGGTTCGCGAATGTAAAATGCGTGAATGAAAATCAGTCGCTTTTGAACGTGAACCCCTTTATCATCAAAAAGGTCCTTGATGGTCAAGTGGACGGCGACTTTGATTTTGTGAAAAAATTGCGAGATGGAAGCCTCCTTGTTAAAGTACAATACAACTCCCAGATTAAGGATTTACTTAAGCTGACGCAAATTCATGATCTTCGAGTTAAAGTAACTATCCCTATTGGCCCAAATACCTGTAAGGGAGTAATCTTTCACAGGGATTTGAGGACGATGGATGAAAGTGAAATTCTTGAGAGCATGAAGGACCAAGACGTAGTGGACGTTCATTGTATGACCAAGAAGGACGGGAATGTGCGAACGAAAACTGGACTGTGTTTTTTGACTTTTGCCTTGAATAAAATCCCTGAATATGTCAACGTCGGTTATGAACGAGTACAAGTAAGACCTTATGTCCAAAAGCCAATGCATTGTAACAGATGCCAAAAATTCGGACACACCTCATTAAGATGTATTGACAAAGATTCTTCTAAATTCACTTCAGGATCTGCCGAGTGCAGCATCCTGAAGAAGGAGACTGAAACATTGGCATATATGAGAAAGCATGAAGTTAGTTATACTGAAGCTAAGAGGAAAGTGGAAAGTTTGACACACAAACCCGATACTTCCTATGCTGCAGCGGTAACTAGCAACACCCCTAGTACAAGTGATGTCAGTCAACAGCTTGCAGCTAAGGATAAGGAAATTGCCGAACTCAAACAAACCGTTAAAGAATTAAATATTAAAGTATATCAACTGACAAAATTGGTCAATCAAATGGCTGCATCAACCCAGCCTAAACAACATAAGGAGGATGATACCGAATCACAGTCTGGAGCGCACCTCCCCGTCCGGGCTACTCCTGTGAGGACTTCGTCTGGCTCGCGATCGGTTTCTCGAGAGAGAAGCAGGTCGCAGTCTGTCAGTCGTCTCCCTCGCCAGGAGGTGCAGGACATGGAGGCTTCTGTCTCCAAACCATCCCGTGAGAGGTCCCCGGGAAGAGAGGGAGAGGAGGCGCCTCCCTCCCATAAAAAGAAAATAAAAACAGGTGGACAAGGCACTTCCAAACCCCATAAAACGTAATCATCGCGTCAACCATTATACAATGGAACTGTCGAAGTATTAGATCTAAAGTAAATGACCTTAAATTATTAGCCTCGTCCTATGCTCCCGATATTATAGTTCTCCAAGAAACTCATTTGACAAACCTCCTCTCTGACGAGGTCGTATCGCTCAGGAACTACCATTTATGTCGGAAGGATCGTGAGGGTAGGGGTGGAGGCGGAGTCGCCATGTACATCCACCAAAGCCTCCCTTTTACAGAAGTGACTATTGATTCTACTTTGGAGTTTGTCGCATGCAAAGTAAAAATTAATGGCACGTATCTGGCTATATGTTCAGTTTACTGTCCGCCTGATAAAGTGATAATCTATGATGAGCTTTTTGCTCTTCAGGAACGTCTGCCACAAAATAAAGTAATTTTAGGTGATTTTAATGCTCATCATACGTTATGGGGTTCCCTACGGGTGGATGGTAGAGGTGAGCAAGTAGTTAAGCTGATTAACGAGTCTGAATTAGTCCTTCTGAATGATGGTAGTCCCACGCGGGTGGACGATAATACCGGGAATTTGAGCTTTATAGATATATCACTGGTCTCTTCATCAATAGCAGCCAAGTGCCTGTGGCACACCATTGACGACTCGTTGGGAAGCGATCACCTTCCTATCTTGATTAAATATTCATGCGACACAGTGAGAACGCCTTCAGCGCCTAAATTTAACGTAAAAAGAGCAGACTGGGTCGCCTTCACAAGGAGCGTCAAGCTCGAACTTGTAGGAGAAACCATTGATGATAAAGTAAACAATATTCAGAATTCGATTTTAGAAGCAGCTTTGCTATCCATTCCTAAAACTTCGACAGATAGCGTTAAGCATAGAGTTCCATGGTGGACACCAGATTGCCGCAGGGCGCTGTGCCGACGCAATAAGGCCTACAGGCTTTTCCAAAATAACATCACCAATGAGAACTTTTGCAATTACAAACAAGCAAGAGCTAGGGCTCGTAGAGTAATAAGACAAGCAAAAAGAGACTCCTGGCGGAGCTTTGTCTCTACAATAAATAGCAATACCAAAATATCAGAGGTTTGGTCCACTATTAATAAAATAAATAGAAGAGGGTAACAATTTGGATTCACCTAGAGACATTGCTAATGCACTCGCAAGGCAGTTCTCTCATACAAGCAGCTCAGCAAACTACCATCACGCATTCCTGCCCATCAAGGAAGCGGCTGAGCTGCAACCAATTCACTTTGCCACAGGAGATGACTTTGATTACAATAAAGATCTAACAATGGATGAGCTTGTCCGAGCCCTAGAAGCCTGTAGAGGAACATCCCCAGGCCCCGATGAGATTCGATATGAGATGATGAAGCATCTTAATCATGATGACATGATTAAGTTGCTAGAAGTGTACAATGAAATTTGGAAAAGCCACACTTTTCCAAACTCATGGCACTTCGCCCACATCATTCCCATATTGAAAGGAGGGGGTAATCCCAGATTTGCCATCTCCTACCGCCCAATTGCGTTGACAAGTTGCTTATGCAAGGTCATGGAACGAATTGTTAACAGTAGGCTATTGCATTTTTTAAATTCCAGTAATTTACTAGTTGACGAGCAGTGCGGTTTCCGAAAGGGACGCCAAACTCTCGATCAGCTAGTAAAGCTGGACAGTCATATTCAAGAGGCAATTGCCAAAAAAGATTTTTTGATTTCAGTATTTTTAGATATAGAAAAAGCCTACGACATGACATGGCGATATGGCCTACTCAGAAAACTTTATGCTTTCGGATTACGTGGAAACTTGCCTTGTTTTATTCAAAATTTCATTTCTGACAGAACGTTTTCTGTCAAATTGTTTTCTGACAATGTCACTTTTTCGGACATTTTTGTCCAGGCAAACGGGGTCCCACAAGGAAGTGTCTTGTCACCAACATTATTTTTATGTATGATAAATGACATCTTACCAGCTCCTCCTCGGAATCTTAAATACTCACTGTACGCTGATGATTGTGCATTATGGCATTCCAGCAATAATGCAGAATTCTCAGCAAATCGCATCCAATTGGCACTGGATATGATTCATAACTGGGGCCTCCAGTGGGGTTTTAAGTTTTCCATTAGAAAGAGTATTGGGGTAATTTTTTCACATAGGAGGAAGCCGAACATCAGGCTAACTCTAGACAACCACCCAATACCTATTCAAAATTCTGCAAGATTTCTTGGGCTACTTTTTGATAGTAGACTCAATTGGAAAGACCACATTGGTCAGTTAAAGAATAAATGTCAAAAAGCACTAAATTTATTAAAGTGCATTTCTGGTAATAAATGGGGAGCTGATAGACAGTCTTTGCTAATGGTATATAAAGCCCTGATTAGGTCTAAAGTAGACTATGGGTCAATCGTGTATGGTTCGGCATCGAAAACAAGTTTGAAAGGATTGGATGCTGTGCAGAATGCTTGTTTGCGTGTGTGTCTTGGAGCCCTTAAATGTACTAGGATCGAGCGTCTTGAGGTGGAGTCAGGAGTACCTCCCCTCCGACTCAGACGCGGCCAGTTGGCACTGACCTATGCCGCAAAGGTGGCTCGAGACCCGAGCCACCCTAATGGCAATGGAGGCACTAGGCCCTTTGCCACGAGACTCCACGACCTCGTCGAGAAAGTCGGTATAGATCTCTCTACCATCGATACCCTGGTTCAGTCAAATATAGCGCCATGGGAAACACCCAATTTTTCTATCATGGAAGCCTGGCTTCCATCAGCCAAGGCCATGGCGCCGGAGGGTGAGGTACGCCAGAGGTTCAGAGAGATCCTTATTAAACATCTATCTTTTTTCATATATATACCGACGGCTCCAAGACAGATGAGTGTGTAGGTGCGGGTGTATGGTCGACTGAATGTGAACTAAAGTTTAGACTGCCGAATCATACATCGATTTTTCTTGCGGAACTTTTTGCCATTGATAAAGCTATTGATTTTGCACTATCGACGACCCACGATAGAATAGTTATTTTTTCAGATTCATTAAGTTCACTTAAAGCTATTAAATCCTTAGATACCACTAAAAATGAATTGCTGGGTAATATCATTCGTAAATTACACGGTGCCAACAAATCAATCAAACTAATATGGGTACCAGGTCACTCTGGTATCCATGGTAATGAACAGGCTGACAAACTAGCCGGGTCAACTGGCGATCTGGACACTACCATAGTTCGTACAGATCTCAGGTGTTTTGTGTCTCTTATAAAAGCAAAAATACATCTCCTGTGGCAAAGTGAGTGGACCAACCTCCAACTCACAAAAAAAATAAAACCAAACATAGAACTGTGGGCCACGGCCCACAGGGAAAACAGAAGGGAGGAGGTGGTGTTGGCACGCCTACGACTCAACGCCACAAGGATAACCCACCTCACTCCATACCTAGAAAAAAGATTCCCTCCACAGTGCCCCCATTGCACAAACCATCTCTCAATAGACCACATCTTAATATCCTGCCACCAATACCAAAACAATAGACAAACACTAAAAAACTATTTCAGAATGAAAAACATACCCTTAATAACATCAAACCTTTTATCAGACCATGAAAAAATAATAAATAAAGTAATCACTTTTTTAAGGGAGACAAAACTTTATGACCTTATATAGATTGATAGAATAAATAGGATCCATTGGCTTAATAACCTTGGCCACATGCCGCTGGTTGATAGCCAAGAAATCCAACAAAGAAAGAAAGATTTTATTTAAAACATTATAATTACTATACTGTTATAAACAGCAAAATAAGATAACGTAAATATTTTCGTAAATCAATGAAAAGGTTGAACGGGTGAGACAGGCAGTATTCGTAATTGGCTCACTGGTGATTTAGTACAAGTGTAGCCATCTATGAGGTAAAACAATTAAACAAGTAAACTCACAGTGAGTATGACATGTACGTACATGTCATGCCCGTCGGCAATGGGTTAATATCACTCAATATTACCCATTCCTGCTTGGCTGTTACCACTCCTCCTGTTACCGCCTGATTCCTAATAAGTCTGGAGGGACTACAACTTCCTTTGCTGTTCCCCTTTAAAAAAACAGTGACATCGACAGCCCATTAGTACTACATGTGCATGAGTACAGTATGTAGGCGTGAGCTGACTGCAGTGATGGTAAGCCGTATGTTCTTAGTGATTCCAATGGTCAGACAGCAGACGAAGTTATGGTTCCTCCATTAATGAAACCGTTCAGGTGGCAGGGGAAGCTTGACTGGCTTGTCTTGTGTGAGAATATTATAGAGCACTGGGCTAAGCATATCCAAGTACTCTCAGAGACGGATCTCAACTCTCTGAGCTGAATCAGGCCCAGCCTGTGTCGGACAATTCATGCCGAGTGGTGTGTAGAAAGCGCGGGGAAAACTTCGCAGATCTTCCAGCAAGTAGTATATGCAGAACTTGCATTGCATGTAACAGACAGCGAACAGAGGATTCAAAATATAAATAGTTATTGTGTGATGGCAAGAGTGGCATTATCATCGCCATATAATATTTGATTAAATGAAGATCTGATCGGGTTTCCATTTCATTCCTGGCTCTGGATCATATGAATATATGAGAGAGAAAAAGATAGGGTGAGGGTTAGAGAGAGTGGAGTTCACGGCAAATATGTCTATATAATCGTTGACAGGATCATTTAATAAATGCAGAAATTAATGAATACATACATGTGAATGACCTGTCTATGGACAATACATCCCAGTGGTGCTCAGTTTTAGAATTTATGTGTAATTATCTTTATACATGTTACTCATGCACAGGTGGTTGTTCGCGAATGCCCTTGCACCTGCATTTCTATTGTACATGGCATACAATGGGGATGATTCACAACCTATATATAGTTCATTCTCTTCTCTCTTTTTCTCTCTTTCCCCTTCTTTCTCACTCTTCCGTTTTCATAGATACTGTCCAGTGTTCTCATACTTAATACATCTTAATACATTATCAATCACACTTGGCTGGTTCAAGCAGATAACAAGTTGGCCGTAGAATGGCGGCGACAATTTTAACCAAAGGCTTACTGCAAATGGAATAATGCAATTAACATGACTTTCAAAGATATATGAAAATACTACTGATTGCCATGGTGAGGGACCATTTTGGCTTTTGAGGTATTGTGGCTAAAGGATTGGATATTCCTCCTTTTGTAATATATTCTTCACATGCATACTCGCGAACACTTGTATGTCAGCAGGTGTTTAAATCTCGAACAGGTGAAAACCGATGCAGTCGTTCAGTGGCGCTGCAGCTTTGGAGAAAGCAGAAGTACAATCCAGTAAAGGTGGACTCCCCTTGTCGGCAGTCATGGTTCGGATTCCAAGCCATATATACGATAGGTAAAGAGGAAAAGTTGAGTATGTTTGTCTTCACCTTGGCTTGTGGGTCTGTCACCTCTGATCAAGACAATTAGGTTATTAATTTATTTGTGTATTTATCTATCCATCTATATATATATCTATGTCAATACCAATGTGCCTATGTAGGATATATATATATATATATATATATATATATATATATATGTATGTATATATAAATATATATTACAAATGGAAATTCTATCTACATATATATAAAAATATACACATACATACATATACCTATACATACACACACACACACACACACACACACACACACACACACACACGTACAAGTGTGTGTGTGTGTGTGTGTTTTATGTACGTATGGTTGTATGTATTTATGTATGTGGATGTGGATGTATATGTATTTATAAATAGTTGTGTATGTATGTATATGTATATATATATATATATATATATGTCTGTGTGTGTAAGGATATGTGTATATATCGATATATAGATAGATATAGAGAGAGGGCGAGAATGAAAAGGAGATCCATGACTGTAGTGAACATCTTTATTGTAACATTTTAAAGAATTACATCTCTCCATCAGACTAGAAGTAATAAACATAAAACATGATTGGTAAAAGAAGAAACAACGACAAAACAGTTCAGATAATAAGCAATAATAAATGAGTAACAGAATGGAACAACAAGAAAAACACAGAGACTTTGTGGGAAAACGGCAAAACATACGTATAAGGTGACGCATGCCTAACAAGTGAGAACTTACACCGTAAGCAATTGAATGCCTGTATTGTTGTGAAGTTCGGGTTTCATCTTGTCGATTTACAGAGATTCTGAGATGATAATGTCGAGTCTGTTAGATGTTATGGACAGATCTTCTTAATCTTTGTGGGTGAAAGGGAGACACAGAATGCTGGTGGACAGCGAAGAAAGGTCTCCTCCGAGGTAGGTTAATTCTGATAGATTTACCCATATGTTTGAGTATTTTATGTCTGAACCATCGCGTAGACGATCCAATATACCTAGCACTATATCTAGGACAATTAAAAATATAGGCAATACTGAACATAGTTCTAATTGCAGAGGCATTCTCTTCTTGATATTATAGCGATTAACAAAAACAATGTTGAAATTGATCCGTTGGAACGAATGTTTTAGTATCTCACGTAATTGGGTAATACGGTACTCGTCAGAGACCTTTTTTTTTTTTTTTTTTTTTTTTTTTTTTTTTAGGGGTGGTGGTAAAGAGTGGTCTCAATTTATTCTAAATGCCAGTAACTGACCAATGAATATTGAAATGCGGCTTTTCGGAAATGCGAGCCAACTTCATATTTATGATAAAATTGCGATTGTCCAATTATCGCGGCCATATTTGAAAATTAAGAAAGTGCAAGAAGCGAACGCGGATAAAGACGCAAGATTTTCTCAACAGTCGCTGATTATGGTGGTCCCTGCTTCGATATAATCTTTGGACGATGAAGTACATGGCATACCCTACTAAAACTTTAATGAGCAATTAAAATCTCTGCTAAACTGCCGCTTCCTGATTGGTCGTGACATCGTGATGACGTAGGTGTGCGCATTGTGACAGAAAACGGTGTGCGAATTGCGCAGAAATTTACTCTTTCGCACCGATCCGGCTACGGTAATTTCATGTAATTAGTTCCTTTGGCAGCAGCGAGAACTGATTCGTGGTTACTCGATGCATGGTTACTGGATAATTGGCAGAGATTGTTCGAATCGTAATTGCTCAGGAACTATGATGTCACAACTGTTGTTTTCTTGGAAAGCTTATTTGTAAGAATATAGTAATCTCCTTCAGCAATTTTTGTATTTGCACAGCTATACTTGAGGATTTGTGAGTGAGACTATGTGACGTCATCAATATTAATGCCAAGAGCCGCTATAAAGTTACCCATTATATCAAATACCTTTGAAGTAAACTTAAAATCTTCCCTGCTATTTCCTCTCAACAAGAGTTCCGTGTAATTAGCAAACTTCAGAAATACTTTTTCACTACAGAAGCTAATGGAAGTTTCGCTTTCTGTTTTCGTTGGTCTGTGGGTCACAACCCAACGCAGTTGTGTTTACATATATC
>NC_061854.1:27352745-27355245 GCF_019202785.1 Penaeus chinensis
TTTGGCACGCATAGCTGGTGTCTTTATCATCATTATCATTAGGGGGTAGATGAGGACAGACGAAGAGTGATAACTGAGTAGATGCTAGGCCCTAAATTCAGCCCTAAGACCAGAATCAGTTCAAAATCTCGATAGTGCATGATTCTGTGCATGTTGGAACCGCGTCTCATTCCGGTGGTCGCTGACCCTGAGCGGTGAAGGGCAACTCAGAAATCTGAAATTCGATAAGTACCACAGATATGTTTCCTATACATTATCTTCATAATTAGTATCATTATTATTATCATTGTTATAATTTTTATTTTATTGTTTATTATTATTATAATTATTATTATCATTATTAATATCATTATTATCATTACTGTTGTTATTATTATTAATGTTATTATTTTTGTTATTTCACAACTATTACTATTATCAATAGCATTATTACCTTATTATCAACATTATTATCATTATCATTATTATTATTATTATTATTATTATTATTATTATCATTATTATTATCACTATTATCATCATTATTAATATTGTTATTTATTATCATTATTATTGTTATTATCCTTATCGATATTATCCTTATTATTGTTATTATTATCATAATCATTATTACTACTTTTATTGTTATTATTATTATTGTTGTTGTTGTTTTTGTTGTTTCTCTTATCATTATAATCACTATTACTATTATTATCATTATTTTTATTATTATTATAACTACTTTTATTGTGATTATCACTATTATCACTATTATTATCATTTTTTTTATAATTATTGATATTATTATCATAGATATTATCATTATTGTTATCATTATCATTATCATTATTGTTATCATTATCATTATTATTATTATTATTTTTATCATTATTGTTAATATTGTTACTGTCATTATAATTTTTTTATTGATGTAATCATTATTATCATTATCATTATCATTATTATTATTACTGATCTTATCATTATCTTCATTATTATTATTGTTATCATTATTCTTATCATCATTATTATTGTTGTTGGTGTTCTTATTGTAGTAGTTTTCATGATTATTATCATTGTTGTTATTATCATTTATTATCATTATCATTATTGCTGTTATTTTCATTACCAATGTTTTCATTATCATTATTTCCATCATTATTATTTTTATGATTATTATCATCATGTGTGCTGTGTGGTGCAGCGGTAGCGTTCTCGTCTAGCAATCTTGCTGACCTGCGTTCGAATCCCTCGCCGCCAGTGGATGGTAACCCCGGCCATTCCTTGCACACAGGGGATAGTTTAGAAGCAAAATAAAACAGACAGTATGTCAAACCAAGAATATCCATTGTAATAAATGGAATCAAAACTAAACTTTAAACTTTAAACTTTAAAACTTTAAAAAACTGCTGGTGGTGGTGGTGTTATTATCATTACTATTATTATTATTATCATTATTATTATTAATATTATTATCAGTATTATTATTATTACCATCAGCAGCATCATAATGATTCATAAATTAGTGTATTTCATATTTTTCCGGATATTTATATTCCATCCAATCTCAGGAAAGGAAAAAACTGGCAACTCACTCGGACTCTGGAGAATTCCGATTTGCTAAGTCTGTTTTGAGAAAAAGAAGTAACGAAGTCGTGTTGAAAGCCATAAATTGCGATGAAAAGAAAAAAAAATGTGTATATATATGTATACATCAGTATGAAGTGTCAGCTGATATAATAATAATAATAATAATAATAATGATAATAATAATAATAATAACAATAATAACTGACATAAAAAAATGAATCGGAGTGCTCAAGAATCCAGGGGGAGTTGCCGGTATGTCATTTCCTGATTTTAAACGCACCATCGGCAGAGGGCAAGTTCCCCAAAGATTTTCATTTTTCTGCGTTGTCGCTCCAGTGAGTCAAATCCAACTTGAACTGGTTAAGAGCAGAGTGAGGATATATGCTGATATATGATATATTTTTTCTGACTCCCATGGTTGCATCGTTTTTTTTAAGGTGGTGCTCTGCCTCCCACTTGTTTGGATATCCAACAAAACGAAGCTTCAGAAACGTGTCATATTGATACACATACTATATGACAAATGCAAATGGTGTGATATATTTTTATGGCGACTTTATTGATTTTCCCACCCACGCGGGGTAGTGCCCAGAAAGATTTCGGCGAGTTTTGTTTGCATATATCTGTATCTATCTAACTCTCTATCCATCTATATATATATATATTAAAATTATACATAATATATATAAATGCATATATATATATATATATATATTTTTTTTTTTTTTTTTTTTTTTACAGCTATTCATTGCACTGCAGGACATAGGCCTCTCTCAATTCACTATTGAGAGGTTATATGGCAGTGTCACCCTTGTCGTCATTATAATATAATATATATATATACATATATATATGAATGGAATTTCACTTGATACTACTGTGTGCTTGCCACGCAAATAAGTTAAAGGAACGCGCGCCTGCGTCATAGCGT
>NC_061854.1:27370245-27382745 GCF_019202785.1 Penaeus chinensis
TATATATATATATATATATATATATATAACATATATATACATATATATACATATACATATGCATATATATATACATATATATACATATATATATAATATATAATATATTTATATAAATATATAATGAATATATATGTATATATATGTATACATATATATATATGCATGTATATAATGTGTGTATATATATGTATATATATGTGTATATATATAATTTGTATATATGCACACACTGTATATCTGTGTGTGTAAATATACATATACATATACATATACATATACATATACATACACACATACACAGTTATGTATAACACGGAAGGTTGTGAAGTAGAACAAACCCTAGTTTAGACATCGAAGAATGATGCGAAGAAAGTACAAGGCCTTGGTCCTTTGGGAGTTAAACTCTCAAATTAGATAGATATATAGACAGATAGATAAACAGATAGATAGATAAATAAATGGATAAAGGAGAAAACAAAATATGATAACATTACCAAGACCTCCCGCCCAGGTCCAGCCCTCTCATGCAAATTTGTCCCCCTCGCTAACACCTGTGGTCCCCTGCAGAGTTGGAGTTCAGCCGCAGCTATTGGCACCCGCCCTCCCAGGCACTGGAGAGGGAAGACCAAAGACAAGGCACACTTCACTGGGAAAAGAGTGACCTCGAGAAGGCACTGAAAGAGAGCATTAAGACGGATGAACCAGCAGGTATAGATATAAAAGGATGAGTGAAAGGAAAGGAAATATGATGTCAATTTGATTTTTCTCCTTTCCTTTCTCTCTTTCTTTCTCTTTTTCTGTTTGTTTGTTTGTTTGTTTGTTTGTAATTTCGTTCGAGGTTTTTAGTGTTACAATATACCTATGGTTTCAGATAAGAAGATTAGAAGGAAAAGACACTTGTAGATTGATATCTTTTAACACATAGATTCTCGACATATTTAACCCATCACTTACAAAAAACGAAGATATTCTAAACGTTTATGTAGCTGAATCCCCCCCCCCCCCCCCCCGCGCCTACTAAATGTTCCCACCTTCTCCCTCTCCCTCATTCCTCGAAGTTATATTTCCCATGTATGCTCTTACCTTATCTCCCCTCCTCCGCCTTACCTGCCCCCCTTGTATTTATCATCTTACCCCTCCTCCCCCCTACATTTCCTCCGCGTTCCCCGTCCCTCCCCACATTTCCAACCTAACCCTCCCTCACTCTCCCCCACCTTTCCCCTCCTCAGTGTCGACCACAATATTCCCCACGCTTAATACCTCCCCTCCTCATTCCCGACCATACCTCCACCTTTTCATCCCCCCCTACCTTTCGTGCCTCCCTCACCCTCGACCATACCACCCCTCCCTCACGTTGCCTCGCTTCGCCTCTCAGTCAAGTCACACCCATAATTACAACACTCATTGCTTATTCATCATCGATCTTTTTTCACCTTTCTCTCACCGCCTTTGCTCACCCTTGTCCCTCCAAAGAATCTCTCGGGCCGAAGGAGAGGAACGAGAACTTGCAACGCCGCCTTCAGGAGACATGCAAGACGCTCAACATCACCCTGCCCATCAAACCATACATGCTCAGCCACCTGCACTTTGACCATACACGCAAACTCCTCTATTGCTACGTGCCAAAGGTGAGTGTGTGTGTGTGTGTGTGTGTCTGTGTGTGTGTGTGTGTGTGTGTGTGTGTGTGTGTGTGTGTGTGTGTGTGTGTGTGTGTGTGTGTGTGTGTGTGTGTGATGTTATGTTATGTTATGTTATTATCATCTTCATTGTTTATTGTCATAATTATTACCATTGTTATCGTTATCATTGGTTTCATTATCATGATCATTGTAATAATCGTAGTCCTTTTACTCTTTTCATTATGAAAATTGCCCTCGTTTATATAAATGTTGCTCTTTTAGTTTCATTACCTTGATGTATTATTTCTTTCAATATTTCAATTGTCACTTTTGTCGCTACCACAACCATTATTTTTATTGCACATATTTTCGATGTTGTTGGCAATTCTTACTGATGTTTTGATTTTTCATTTTAATTTTGCTCTCGTTGTGTTATAAAGTTTATCATGACACCGGTGGCGGTATCTGCATGGCTATGGAATATTCGTATCGAGGTAGGATGCGCCACCTGCCGAGGGACAGGGTTCACTTTCCCGCCCTCTCATGTCGGTCCTTTCCGCCACTCGGGGCATGGGGAGCTGTCAGCGGCCACGGAGAAGTTCCCACCGATCTCCAGGTTCCGCAGCACATCTTTTCGTACACAGATTCTTTCTTGTTCTGCCATATTTCGCCAGGTTCTGTCCCGGACGATGGTCCATCGGGTCATTCAGGAATGGCACTTAACCGGCTTCTTCCGGGAAGGCCATTTCGCAAGGAACTTTGACCTGTGATCGTTGTTCTGCTCTCTCATGAACGAGATTTCTATGTTCACTGATTCATAAATGATACTTATCAGGATCTTTCATGAATCAAATTTCAAATGAGAGACATGTTACACACATATATATACATGCATACGTAATCACACACACAGACATACGCATATGTACGTACAAGCGCTTCACTTTCTTGCTTCCTATTTTCCTCCTTCCTGCTATGTTCTTCGTTTTGGTTTATTCCTTATCTTATCTTTTCGTTTTCCACTTCCTTATACATACCTCCATCCCTTGTTTTCCTGTTTTCCTGCCATGTCTTTTTCCTGTTACCTTCCGTGATCGTAGCTCATCCTGCCTTGCGTGTCCCCTCATGTCTGACCAGCTGGCGATCCACAGGTGGCGTGCACCAGCTGGAAGAGAGTCTGGATGAAGATTATTGGAAAGGTCTCACCTGACAAGGACCTGAGCACGATCGGCAGGTAAGTAAAGGTGATACAGCCATAAAGGTGATCGTTCTCTCACTCACCGACTCACCTGTCCGTCTACTTATCTGTTTTTTAAAACCTGTGTTAAGTGCCCATCGTTCCGTACCTTTATGTATCTGTAGTGCAAAATATTTTTACGTAAACGGACAAATCACTTTTTTTCCATATAAGAGAAATAAGCATGATATTGCTAGTGAGTCACTACACGATGTAAATTGCAAAGCATTAGTGTTGAAAATTAGCATGCACCTAGCGTCAAAACTGCACATTAAAATCGATACACTAGCTGGCACTTTATTGATCGAAATTGTTAATAACCATGACTATCATTCAATCTATGAATATCATCAGAACTCGGTACGACTTTCTCCTCGTATAAACGCTTTCAATCATTCGTTTCGCGTCATAAGTGCCGTCACGATCCTGCTAATTGGCATCTGTAATTATGATTCTGCGATTAATTGAGTCTACTCGAAAATTGCGATGAAATTCGTTCATGTCCACAAACATACATTTCATAAAACCTCTTTCATATCTTTCCTATATTTGTCGCAATGAACACGGTTCACCTTAATTTATCAAATAGCTGTCATTTGCATTATATTTATGATTATAACTTTCTATAAAAGTCATCAGTAACTGAATTAAAATACTGAAGTAAATTTCAACATTTTTACATATAAATACAAATATAAAAACAATCATCAAAGGCTTAGTTATGCGAAGTGAAGGCTTAACCTCGGATCTGTGGGAGACTCCGGCCCATTTCTAATTCGCTCTTAATAGACGTAATGACATTCAGATATAAATAAAATAAGCGAAAATTCATGCCATGTTACAGCAGCACAGCACTCCGACAATGCTTCCGTCACTGTAGCTTGAAAGCTTGCTTCGCTCATATGTGATTCGAAAATGTTACTATTTTATAAAACGTAACTTCTCTAAACCTTGATTGTGAAATGACTGATGGGACTGCAGATATCTAATGCAAAGCTTTATATGTCATGGTAAAACTGTCACCAATCGCCCGAGTCTTCGTCCAAAGAAGTGTCATTGTTGATATGCCGCAGCAATATTTATTTTCCTCTGCGTTACTACATTTGAATTTTTGATCGCAGACAAAATTTTAAGCATGTGGATCTAGACAGGTGATTAGATAAACAGATATTGGTTTACCTGTGAATAAGGAGTCGTATGGGTAGACAGATAAATAAAAAATATATGTAAAGTGATATGCAAAACCCCTTCAGCAGCCTTGTTCCCTCTCAGTCACACTCCGTTCGCCCCCAGGTACACCGTGCACACCTCCGTCCCCAACTTGGCCTCTCAGAAGGCGATGGTCGACGAGGCGCTCGCGACGTACAAAAAGTTTCTTTTCGTCAGACATCCTTTCGACCGCGTCCTGTCGGCCTTCAAGGATAAGCTGGAGAGTACCGATAAGACGAGTGTCTACGACTTCCATAAGGAGATCGGAGCTAAGATACAGAAAAAGTACAGGTGAGAAGTGGTTGTCTTTCTTAAGAATAGCTGCATGGTGGTAAGAATGAGGTTTGTATTTTTATATAAGAACAATAACGTTTAATCAACTGCATAAAGAAGGTGCATTTTAATGAAACACGGTTGAATTATTTAAATTGCTTATTGGAATGTCCCAGCATGATCAGTTTCATTACCTCTTTTGATTAGCTAGTTTGTTTTTAAAGAAAAAATCACGGATCATGTTTGATGCCCATT
Source organism: Penaeus chinensis (assembly GCF_019202785.1). Lineage (NCBI taxonomy): Eukaryota > Metazoa > Arthropoda > Malacostraca > Decapoda > Penaeidae > Penaeus > Penaeus chinensis. The sequence goes on from NC_061854.1 coordinate 27,374,842, forward strand.
GCAAATTGTCCACTTCTCAATAATATCTGATGACACGGGGATAAAGAAAGAGAAGAAAATATATTATGTAGGGCACATGTCATGTAAGAGATATGATTATTACCACGAACATAATTTTAAAAATTACCATCACTTTTATTAACAATAGCATCCCAGCTAATGTCATCTGAAACCGTCACTGCCCGAGCGGTGCAGGGTCGCAACCCTCCAGCACCTGAGAGGTAGCACTTCCATTATGTTGAACCCCAAAGTGAAACTGGCTTTTTCCTAGAGTGTGCTAACGGCTGTTTTATGGAATGGAGCTCTTCGTTGTCTTGAATAAAAGCTTAGGATATTTGCTTTACTTCTAGTAATTATAACTACATCGAGTAAATCTTTCTTACTATCTCACCAAGCACCATTGGCTAAAGACGGTGACGTCATTTACCTCCGCCTTATTTTCATGCCTGTCAGTATGTGCGATATGTTATGAAAAGTACTTTCTCAGGATATTTTCTTTAAAAAATTGTTAATTATTAACAATGGTGAACAAACAAATGAAAATAGGAAAAGTAAAGAAAATAAAGAAACCCTATCAACATTGGCAAAGGAGGCGAGGCTTAACTCGGCAGCTGCCAACTAGGCTTTTCATCAAGACAGAGTGGTGCTACCTGTCTTATAAGTACCTTGCTAGCACGAAGCCAAGTTGCCGCGACAATCTGACATTTCTCTCTGCTAACAGAAAAAAAAAATCGTCACCGGCTTGAATCCACCAATCAGATATATGTCCGCCCAGTGATCAGAATTACATTATACTGTTATTTATGAGCATAATCGCTTGCAGGTGTTCTCTGCAACTCCGTACCACGTGAGGCTGCACAGAGCCACTTCTGCTGTGCTGCAGCCAGCAGTCAGCATGTAATAATCATGTCAAATGACAATTATTAACACGTACTTAACGTGAAAGTCAACAGAATCTAATACAGTTAAGTCTAGGCACAATAGCTGTGTCAAAGAACTTAAGATAATGTTTATGCAATATTGTCAGGTCTTGCAACCTCTAGACACCTGTCTTCCTGTCTTATTTTCAAAAGTACTTGATTTTTGCTTACGTGTTTATATCGTATATCATTCAGACAACCTTGCGAAAAATGTTGGAGGCTTAAAGCAAACTATCCAGTATGATGACTACGTCCTCCCGCCTCCTCCCATATTCCTTTTATGATTAGTAACCTCAGACCGTGCAGGTTATCATAAGATATCCAGTTATAGGTAAATAAAACTTTCTTTTTTACTATCGTCTCTACAGGAACCCATAAACACTATTATTCACCAGTTCACTTCGTCCGTTATTATTACTGTTATCATCATTATTGTTATGATTATCATCCTAATGTGTGTCTGTTATTAACCTGAAGCCTCTGTCCCGTTTTCCAGAACCGAAGGGGCGTCTCCAGAGGGTCACAACACGACCTTCTCCGAGTTCATCCGTTTCATCTCGGAGCCCGGCCACGGCACCTTCGAGCAGAGGAACGAGCACTGGCTGTCCATTCACGAAATGTGCAACCCGTGCGCCATCAAGTACGACTTCGTAGGCAAGTACGAGAACCTCAAGGAGGATGCCAATTACGTGCTGGACTGGATGGGTGTCAAGGACCTGGTGAAGGCTTTCCCCGCGTCCGACCGGCCGTTCTTCGCGCGCCGCTATGACCCCAAGTACTTCAGTCAGCTCAGCCACAGCGACAAGATGGCCTTCTTCACCAAATATCTCGCGGATTTTGTGGCCTTCAGTTATGACTTTGTCTGACCCAAGAGGATTTCGTTTGTATATGAATTTGTTGTAACAAATTACCAATAAGAAAATAAAGTGTGTTTATATGCGTACTTAAGTAGTTGTTTAGATACGAGACAGAGAACTGTGCTCAGAAGAACCATCTACTATATTTTGAACAGATGTATATTTCTGATACTTTTGTTATTTCACGGAAAGTTCCTCCTCAGTTCAGAGTTGTCTAAGGAAAACTGAATTTCTTTGTATCCTTAGCTCCACGATTTGTTTTTATTTTTCTGTGTGATCTTATAGCTTACCTTTTATCGAAAATTGTCTTTTGTTTGGTCTTTCTTTGTAGTTCAAGTCCTTCAAATGAAGTGCCCTTACAATGGCTGCACTTTGTCCACAGCAGCGCCCTCTAGAGTAAGCATGTGATGACTGTGATGATTTTCTAAACAATAGTTTCACTTTGTATACTTGACTGGCCTCTTCTTCATTTGTGAGACCATCGATATCTGTTCTTTAACTTCTTTTGTGTGAACCTCCTGGTACAGGTTCATGTTAATAACTCGTTTTTTTCGTTTCTTCGCCCGGACTGTTTAACACTGATTGTACCTACTTGTATAAAAGTTGGGTTTGACCACAGTACATTTGTGTGTGTGTGTGTGTGTGTGTGTGTGTGTGTGTGTGTGTGTGTGTGTGTGTGTGTGTGTGTGTGTGTGTGTGTGTGTGTGTGTGTGTGTGTGTGTGTGTGTGTATTATTACTACGGTGGGCCTTCTAGATTTAAGCCAAGCAATCATTCTGCGTGTGACTAAAAATATATTGATTATTCAAAAGACTATAGTGTTTGTAGTGTTTTGTAAAAGTGACAATTCACATGTTCAATCCGTCGAACAGCTTTTGTCTCTATTTCCTATAATTGTCTTTTCATTAACCCCAACCATTTCTGTTCTTTTTTATTTCTTAATTTCACACAAACACACACACAAACACACACACACACACACACACACACACACACACACACACACACACACACACACACACACACACACACACACACACACACACACACACACACACACACACACACACACACACACACACACACACACACACACACACACACACACACACACACACACACACACACACACACACACATATATGTATGTATGAGATATATATATATATATATATATATATATATATATATATATATATATACACACACACACATATACATATACATATACATATACATATACATATACATATACATATACATATACATATACATATACATATACTTATACATATACATATACATATACATATATAAATATAAAAAGTATGTATATATAAACATATATACAGAATATTTGTGTATATAAACATAAGCATATACATATACATATACATATATAAATATAAAAAGTATGTATATATAAACATATATACAGAATATTTGTGTATATATATATACATATATATATACATATATACATATACACATACACATATAGACATATATGTATGTGTGTATATATATATACACATAAATATGTGTATATATATTTATATAAAATATGGTTATATATACATACATATATGAATACATATATGTATATACAAATATTTATATACATACTTTTTATATATGTTCATGTATATATATATATATATATCTATATCTATATCTATATCTATATCTATATCTATATCTATATCTATTATATATATATCTATATATATATATGATAGATAGATAGATAGATAGATAGATAGATAGATAGATCGATAGATAGATAGATAGATAGATAGATAGATAGATAGATAGATAGATAGATAGATAGATAGATAGATAGATAGATAGATAGATAGACAGATAGATTGATGGATGAATATACATATAGATACATACATTTTATATATATATACATATATACATATATATATAAATATATTTGTGTGTGAAGATGGACATGCACACGCACACGCACACACACACACGCACGCGCACACGCACGCGCACACGCGTGTGCCTGTGCGTGTGCGTGTGCGTGTGCGTGTGCGTGTGCGTGTGCGTGTGCGTGTGCGTGTGCGTGTGCACGTGCGCGTGCGCGTGCGCGTGTGCGTGCGTGTGTGTGTGTGCGTGTGCGTGTGCATGTCCATCTTCACACACAAATACTATAGTGGCATATATGATGGTAAGCTGTTATTTCCTTTAGTGCCAATTCTGAGACAGGATGAAAGGAGAGGTATGTTTAATGCTGACTATATAAAGATCTGGGGCATCATTTTAGCTTTTGTTTGGGGGGTAGGGATGGGTAGGTGAACAAATCTACTCTAGGGGCATTTTTAAACTATAACCAGACCTATATAGATATAATTTAACAAAAAATGAATAAACAAAAAAATATATAACTTAAAAATTGTGTCCATTTGAGGGGACAAAGTAGATCTTGTTGAGGGCAAAAATAAATCTTACTGAAAATTTTCTGCCACATCAACATCTAAGGTCAACATCTATGATTGTGAAAAGGGCAGAGAGGGGGAGCTGATGAGGCATATCATAAGGTCAAAGTTGCTAGAAGGGGAATGAGTTAAAAAGTTGGGAGCATTATGATAAAGTATTGTGGTGAAAAGAGCAAAAATTTATTTAACGTTTAGGATAAGTGGATAGAGTAAAGGGATGAAAAAAAGGAAAAGGGAAGGAGGAAAAGAAAAGACCATGCAAAATCACTTGAGATGAGGGCTGACATCCAAGGTAGAGGTGATCCCCTCTACCATGGGCCTCAGTCCCTGTCCCCTAAGCCCCCACCCCCACCCCCATAACAACAAGCAAGGGATGGGGGGGGGAGGCCAAAAGTCTTGGGTGGGGGGAAACTGCCCCCCACCTTAGCTTCCCTAATGGATACCCCTGATCATAAGAGAAAATGACTTCACTTCTGCACATATTCACAAATTGAATAATAAGGATAAAAAATACATGAATATTTTCTTATTTTCATTCATTATATCTGAAATAATTTTCATATGAAAATGGACTTGCATGGAAAAGTATTATTCCAAGGCTACACTCAAAAGATTCACTGGTATCTTCAATCTCTGTTTTAACAAAAACAAGGTATTGCAGAAAATACTTAGATAGTTCCTAACTTAGAAGAAAATAATATCAATCACATCTTTAATCAATGGTCTAATATTCACAGAGTTAATAACAGTAGTTTACTGTGACACAAAGCACAGGAAATACATAAATACTAGTATCACAGTAAAAATAATGAAAATATATGCATTCCTTTAAAAAATATAAATACAAAAATGTGATAAAAGCTAATAATACCCAGAGTAAAAGTAATATATGTCATTTTTTCAACATCCATCCAGCAATTAAAACAAATAAAACAACATGGAACACCACATTCACAAACCAATCTTCACAACAAATAAATCCAAAATATTTGCCATCTTCCTTGTATTTCCCTGTTCTCCTTTCCGACTGGATTCTGAAAAAAAATTTATAATAATTTCTTCTTTATCCAACGTCAGCCACACAAAGAAAATCCACAAAAAAAATTAAAAATTGTATTAGTCATATAACATTATTTGCCTAAACATTTATACTAAATAAAAAATGAAAATCAAATTTGGCATTTATAATAATATGCTTATGATAATCTTCATTATAACCCTCTACTTCTTCCTTCTAAGTAAAAGATCAAATGCAAAGGGAGTAAGTATGACCGTAAATAAACATTTCTTTTCCAGAACTAGGAGAGTCCCTCTGCAACTTCAGAAACTCAAAATGTGTGGGAAGTATTATATCTAAACATTCACTGAAAAGCAGTTATTGCAAACAATGCAAATTTATTATATTTTCCTCTTGTGGACAGAAAAACTTTCATTTCTCTCTATTCCCAAATTGCTTGAACTAATTTAATTTGAAGTCTGATTCATATTCCTCAGACTGATTTTTTCTCTCTCTCAAGAATTAGAAGACTTGCTTGAATGCACAGAGACAGACAGACAGACAGACAGACAGAGAGAGAGAGAGAGAGAGAGAGAGAGAGAGAGAGAGAGAGAGAGAGAGAGAGAGAGAGAGAGAGAGAGAGAGAGAGAGAGAGAGAGAGAGAGAGAGAGAGAGAGAGAGAGACAGACAGACAGACAGACAGACAGACAGACAGACAGACAGACAGACAGACAGACAGAGAGAGAGAGAGAGAGAGAGAGAGAGAGAGAGAGAGAGAGAGAGAGAGAGAGAGAGAGAGAGAGAGAGAGAGAGACACACACACACACACACACACACACACACACACACACACACACACACACACACACACACACACACACACACACACACACACACACACACACACACACACACACACACACACACAAACACACCTGAGAATATTGATCAAGCAAACAGATTCACAGAAGCTCTTCTTTATATCTATTATCAGTAAAATATAAAAAAAAAATCATTTCAACCCCAAACCGACAGGCATGATACATACATACCCACTTTGAGTTTACTTTATTAATTGTTTTTACACTTATAATGGCTCCATTTGCATTAAGTCACCAATGAGCCGATTATGACTACTACTTGTCTCACTTGTTCACCCTTTTCCTTGATTTTCGAAAATATTTAATGTTTTCTTATTTAGCCACTACTAATGTCAGTAACATTATAGTAATTAAAATATATATAATAAAAATAACACCATCGACACTATTTTTTAAAAATTGCTTTTCCCACAAATTCAAGGAAAGGTGATATCAGGTAAGGTCACATGAGCTTCTAATTAACTCCTTTGTGGCTAGAGCCATCTAGGCAGAGACATCATTTTTCCATTAGGTTAACAATATTACAGATACTACTCCTGTAACAAACCAAATGATTGGACTTTTAAAAGAATATTTGTACTTCCTCTTAAGAAGATATCTTAGTGTAGTATTTAGGAGTTTCATGCTTACAGCAATATGATTTACCTCACTATCACCTTCGATTACTGATGACTGCTCCTAACCTTCTCAGACCTGAAACAAGAGTGCAGGTCTTAAAAGATTATCATTCATATATAAAAAAGGCTGAAAATTGGTTTATTTTGAATAGAAAACTGGATATTTTTATCTATTGGAAAAAAGTGTATATTCCACATAAAAATACAAAAGTCCAAACAAAATACAGCTTTTCCTTTCTCAGAAATTCCTTTTAATTATCTTTTATGTAATGTATAATACAATGGAGGTAAAAATCCCTTAAAAACATATAATTATTTAGTTCTTTACAAGTCATCACACAATATTCAACACAAAGAGACTAATAAAACTTTCTGAATATACATAATTTGATATTCATGTGAATATCACAAAATCTGTAACAAATTTGAAACAAAGGAAATGCTCTGGCACCTTCTTGCAATTCTTCTTCAGGTACAGAGAAGAGAATCCTGAACCACCCTGGTTCAGAGCAGTGGAACTTGGTACCTGGGATGATGCTCACTCCAGCATACAGGAAGGCCCGGCACAATTCTGCCAATAGAGTAGCTACATTTATTCCTTAGTTCATGTAAAGAATATAAATGCTCACCATAAAAAATATAAATACTGACATTTTTAATAAATGTTGCTTAGCTATTCCTGTTTACTGATAAACAAGCAGTACATTACACAGAGCTTTGAAGGATGGAATATTTTACCTTAGTTTAATTAAATGCAGTATTTTTCATGTATCACATTTATTTTTCTACATTTAATTAAATGCATCTATCTAATTATTTTAATATGTAGATACAAAGGTGAAAGATTATATGCACATAATAAAATGCAACTGGGATCAACTTTTGCTGTGAGAGATATATAGTTGCTATAAAGAACAATATTTCCACAGGTAACACTACATTTATATTTTCCACAATCCATTGGGTACATAACCATTTACCTCTCATACTACACTATGCTTACCATACTCGGCTTCCACAGTAGGCTCAGTGAGGAAGGGCTGAAAGTTTGCCCAGAGGAAAAAGGCTCCTTTGGCTTCTAGCACTTGGATCTGGAGCTCCTCCATCATGTCACAAGCCCTTGCATATGCTTCAGCCAGTTTCTTTCTGCTTGAGTCAAGGAAGTTGTCACACCAAACTG
>NC_061854.1:27402745-27417745 GCF_019202785.1 Penaeus chinensis
TCTATAATTTTATTATATAACATTTCTATATTCTATTTTATAACATTTCTATAATTTTATTATATATAATTTCTATAATTTTATAGTATAACATTTGTAGCGGGGCATAGACCAAGTAGATTTTTATGTGTCTGGTTGAGTTCGGGCTCGACCGAGAATATGAATAAAATTATTCAGGAAAAAATCGTCTGCAGTGAACAGATGTAAGGTTCCAGGCCTACGTCACGCTGACACCACCCGATTAGTAGGTTCGGAAACCGTGGGTGTTGTGTATGGGGGTGTGAATGTTGTATGAGAAGGGGTGGAAGGAAAATACAGAATTTGTGTGCTGAATGTTGGATGTGTAAGTGTGTAAATGTGAAAAGGGAGATAGCGTAGGCTGAGCGTCTGCGTGGACGTGTATGGAAGAAAAATGCAAGATCATAAAATTCTTCCTCTTCCTTTCGGGCTGAGCATCCACCTGCTGGCAGTGGGAACCCAGGTGTAGCAAAGTTATAATCTATTCTAGGATATCAGCTTAATATACTCTGATTTGTCTAGCCTTTTTACAGCCTTTCAGGGTTGCGAGATAGAGTAACTAGCAATGTGCTGTTTAGGAGACCCAAGTCCAAGAACGTTAAGCATTCAGCTTTAGTCAAAACCAGAACTTAACACAGATGTCGTTTGTTTTCCTGACTGGGACTGAGTGAAAGTTCTATGACGGTATGATGTTTATTTAACGGTTTACACTCATTAGGGAGGTCTATAAATGATTCAGTCATGAGAAATTGATAGTTGCGTACATCACCAATTTAATCACAGCGGGGGTGATGTACGTGGAAATCAACACCAGATGTTAAAAAAATAACTCACAAACATTTACCCCTAAGTTGGCGTCCCAACTCGTAAGTATTTTTAATCAAAGTATTAGCACAAAAAAATACACTAACCCTAACTTAAACAAGTTAATCTCCAACCCAGAATGGAGATTAACATAAAAAGAATAGTGCTGAGGAACTCTGAATAAAAACACTTGTGTAACGAAAGGAAAACGTGGTCGGAAGCCAAATAAAAAAATAAAACACCACAAGGGCATAGATCACGAAGACTGCCTGAACACCCACAAGGTCAGGCAGGAATCGACCAAGGCAAAGTAAAACAAATAAACAAAACGGCAAAGACAAGCTAAAAACGGCCCGAAAAATACGGGCGAGAATGTGGAAGATCTTTCTCCCAGGAGGTACGGATCCTCAAGCTGGGGGAAAGGAAAAAGAAACAAAGAAACAACCAATCGTAAAAACAACAACAAAAGAAAAACTAAGTAATAGCTTAGCTTAAAAATAGGAAATGGCACACTGGAGGTACGAATCCTCTAGCAGTGTTCCTTCTAAGTAAGTGGTCCTTTTTATGCTCTGACCCTTGTGAAATCAAAGTGCTGCTTTGGGTTTTCGTGGAAGAGAGTGCACGCTGCAAATAGTAGTGCAGTATGACACACGCTAAAGTCCAACAGAGACCAGGTGTCTTCTACACACAACCATAAGAATACTTATCTTGCAAAACAAATCACGGATTCGTTAACTCTGGCGTGAAGCGAGGCAAATCCACAGCAAGGTAAACCCAAGACGAAGTAAATCCAAAGCGAGCACAATACCGGGAGCGGAACCACTGTTCAGCATAGAAGTCAGGACCGAAATGTCTTCCCCATAAGCATGGCGCGAAAAGAAGAAGATAGGCAAAGCTTCAGAAGACCAACCCGATAGTTCGGTAGTCCAAACAACCCAAAGGACCCGAACCACCATGAAAAGAGAGAGGGGGAGAAAATCAAACAGCCAAAATATGTAACAACCATTACTCTCTTCAGGGGTTATATTGACACTTTGGAAGCGTCGCCAAAGAGATAGAATATTAAAAAAATAATAATAAAGGAAAGAATACATAGGAAACTGGCAATGCATAATTTGCGTGGAAATTGTGCATTTCGAACTGTAACTCTCTACGGTATTGGACTTAGAAAATAAATAAATCTTATTTTTTTTCTCGGAGACTTCAACGCCATCCAAATAACGAGACTTAAAATACGTTCTTTGGTTATTTTTATAACCATGTTCACATTAGTTCGTAACCCTGTCTTTAGCGGCTCATATGGCTTTGGTCACGGCTTATGAAGTCGCACTAGAATCACGTGGGCGAGGCGCAAATGGCGGGTGAAGCACCAGCCTCATGCGGATGCACAGCGAGTGCGCCCGCATCGTCGGTGGAAGCGGAGCCCGGGACGTTTCATCCCAGTCAATGGCAGCATCGTAGAGTTCCCCACGTCCTTTGTTCCGTGGTAGAGGAGGCAGGCATGTGGCCTCAACCACTCGGCGCCCGAGGACGATGTCAGTCTAGGCGAGATCGACCTTAGAGTCGGCGAGTGCGCAGCCGTACACTACAACATTTCTATAATTTTATCATATAATATTTTGTTGATTTTATTATATAACATTTCTATAATTTTGTCATATAATATTTCTACAATTTTATCATGTAACATTTCTCCAATTTAGTCATATAAAACATTTCATATACTATTTCTATGATTTTATCATATAAAATTTCAATAATTTTATGATATAACATTACTATAATTATATCATTTTACATTTCTATAATTTTATGATATAACATTACTATAATTATATCATTTTACATTTCTATAATTTTATGATATAACATTACTATAATTATATCATTTTACATTTCTATAATTTTATTATAACATTTTCATAATTTCGTTATAAAGTATGGCTATAATTTTAGTATATAATATTTCTATGCTTTCACCACATAACATTTCTATAATTATATTATATGTCATTTCTATAAATTTATCAGATAATATTTCTATAATTTTCTTATAAACTAATTATATAATTTTCTCATATAATATTTCTATAATGGTTTTCATATGAAAGTTCTATAATTTCATCATATAATGCTTCAATTGTTTTATTATATAACATTTCAATAATTTTATCTGTAATTTTATCAGATAACATTCTATCGTTTTATTATATAACATTTACATAATCTTACCATATAATATTTTATTGTTCTATAATATAAAATTTATATAATTATCTAATGTAACAGTTCTATATTTTTTTCATATAATTTTATCATATAAAGTTTCTTTATTTCTATTGTATAACATTTATGTAATTTTCTTATGTAATATTTCAATAATTTTATCATATAAAGTTTCAATACTTCTATTATATAACATTTATATAATTTTCTTATATAATATTTCGTAATTTTATTATTTAACATTTATATAATTTTATTATCTAACATTTCTGTAATTTTATCACATAACATTTCTATAATTATATCATATAAAATTTTCATAATTTTATTATATAACATTTCAATAATTTTATTATTTAACATATTTATAATTTTGTATTATAATTTTCTATAAATATATCATACAAAATTTTGATAATTATATTATATACCATTTCTATTATTTTATTATATAACATTTCTATAATTTTATCATATATCTTTTATATAATCTTATCATATAACATTTATATTATTTCAATACATAATATTATAATAATTTTATATAATATTTCTCTAATTTTGTCGTATAATATTTCTACAATTTTATAATATAACATTTCTATAATTTTATCATGTAACATTTCTGTAATTCCTCATAAAATATTTCTATAAATTAATCATATAATATTTCTATAACATTATCATATATAAACTTTCTATACATTTATTATATAACATTTCTATATTTTTCTTGTATGAACATTGTATAATTTTGTTATATGACATTCCTACAATTTGATTATATAGCATTTCAATAATTTCATCATATAACATTTATATAATTTTATTATATAACATTTCAATAATTTCATTATATAACATTTCTATAATTTTATTATTTTACATTTCTATAATTTCATTATATAGCATTTCTATAATTCCATAATTTTATTATATAACATTTCCATAATTTAATCATATGACATGTCTATAGTTACATTAAATAACATATCGATAATTAAAATATATAACATTTCTATAATTTTATCATATTACATTTCTATAATTTCATCAAATTACATTTCTATAATTTTGTCATATAACGTTTCTATAATTTTATCATATACTATTTAAATAATTTTATTACATTTCATTTCTATAATTATATTATATAACATTTCTATAATCTTATCATATAATTTTTTTATAATCTTATTATATAACATTTCTATGATTTTATCATGTAAAATTTATATAATTTTGTCATATAACATTTCCATAATTTCATCATATTTCATTTCTATTATTTTACCATAAAGCATTTCTTTATTTTTTTCATAGAACATTTCTATAATTTTATCATATAACATTTCTATAATTTTGTCTAATAATATTTCTATATTTGTGTTATGTAACATTTCAATAATTTTTTAAAATTTTGATTTTAAAATTTCTGTAATCTATCATATAACATTTCAATAACTTTATTATATAATATTTCTTTAATTTTATTATATAACATTTCTATAAATTTATCAGGTAACATTTCTATATTTTTTTCGTATAACATTTTGGTAATTTTATTATGTACCATTTCTTTAATTTTATCATATAACATTTCCAAGATTTTATCATATAGCATTTATTTTGTTTTATCATATAACATTGCTATAATTTTATCATAAAGCATTTCTATGATTTTATCATATAACATTTTTATAATTGTATCATATAACATTACTATAATTTTCTTATATAACATTTCAATAATTTTATTATATAACATTTCTATAATTTTATTTTATGACATTTCTAAAATTTCATTATGTAATATTTCTATAATTTCATTAAATAAATTTTCTATAATTTTATTATATAAACATTATTATTTCTCTACATTTTTTTTTTATCAAATATTCATTATTTTCTAATATAAACTTTTTACACTTTTATCATAAATAATTTCTATAGTTTTATTATACAAACTTTTTATAATTTTACCATATAACATTTATATAATTGAATTACATAAACTTTCAGTGATTTTGTTTTATAGCATTTATATAATTTTCTTATATAATATATCTATAATTTTCTTATATAACATTTGCCTAATATTTTCATATAAACATTTCTATAATTATACTAAATAAAATTTATATATTTATGTTAAAAAACATTTCTATAATTATATTAAATAACACTTCTATATTTTTTTATTAAACATTTCTATAATTTTATTTTATAACATTTCTATATTTTTAATAACATTTCTATATTTCTTTAATAACATTTCCTTGATTCTATTATATAATATTTATATAATCATATTATATAACATTCTATCAGATAACATTTCTATACTTTTATTATACATCATTCCTATAATCTTATCATATAACATTTCCATAATGTTATCATATAACATTTTTATAATTTTATCATATATTTATATGGTTTAATTTTATAATATTTCTATAATGTTATCATCTAACATTACTATGATTTTATCTTATAACATTTCTATAATTTTATCATCAAACATTTTTTTTATTTTATCATATAACATTTCTATAATTTTATAATATAACATTTCTTTAATTTCATAATATAACATTTCTATGAATTTATCATATTACTTTTTTAGATTTTTTTCATATTACATTTCTATATTTTTATCATGTAATAGCTCTATAATTTTATCATATAATATATCTATAATTTTATCATACATTTTTATAATCTTATTATCTAATGTTTCTATAGTTTTATTTTATAACATTTGTACGATTTTCTTATATAATGTTTCAATAATCTTATTATATAACATTATTATAATTTTATCATATCCATAATATTATTACATAACATTTCTATTATTTATTGTTATAACATTTTTATAATTTTATTATATAACATTTCTGTAATCTTATTATATAACATTTCAATAATTTTATTATATAACATTTCTATAATTTCATTATATAATATTTCTATTTTTTATTATATAACATTGCTATAGTTTTATTTTTATAACATTTCTATAATTCTATTATATAACATTTCTAAATTCTTATTATATAACATTTCCATAATTTTATCATATAAGATTTGTATAATTTTATTCTATAACATTTCTATAATTTTATAATATAACATTCCTGTAATTATATCATATAAAATTTATATAAATATATATAATATTTCTATAAATTTATCATATAACATTTCTATGATTTTACCATATATCATTTCTATAATTTTAATATATAACATCTTTCCAATTTTATGAGATAATATTTCTATATTTTCATCATATAATCTTTCTATAATTTTACCATAAACCATTTTTATATTTCTAATAAATAATATTTCTATAATTTTATGAGATAACATTTCTATAATTTTATCATATAACATTTCTATAATTTTTGATATACCAATTCAATAATTCTGTCATTTAACGTTTCTTTTATTTTATTATCTAACATTTCTATAAGTTTATATTATAACAATTCTATATTTTTATCATATATTTCTATAATTTTCTTATGTAATGTTTCTATAATTTTATTATATAACATGTTTTTAATTATTCTATATAACATTTCAATAGTTTTATCATATCACATTTCTATAAATTTATCATATAACAATTATAGTACTCTATTATATAACAATTCAACATATTTCTAATATATACAATTTCTGTAATTTAATTATATAATACATTTCAATATTTTTTATATAACATTTAATTATATAAAATATCTATAATTATTTTATAAAACATTTCCAGAATTTTATTATATAACATTTGTAGAATTTATAGTATAAGTTTTCTATAATTATATATTATAACATTTTGGTAATTATTTATATAACATTTCTATAATTTTATTATATAACATTTCAATAATTTTATCATATATCCATTCTTTAATTTTATCATATGACATTTCTATAATTTCATTATATAACATTTCTATAAATTTATTATATAATATTTCTATGATTTTATTATATAACATTTCTATGATTGTATTATATAATATTTCTTTGATTTTATTATATAACTTTTCTATAATTTTATTATATAAACTTTCTATAATTTTATTATATAATCATTCTATAATTTCAGTACATTTTATATAAATTATCTTTAATTTTTATATTGTTTTGAATTTTATTATATAATGTTTTTATAATTGTATTATAAAAACATTCTATAGTTTTATTATAAAAACATTTTATAATAATTTAACTATATAAAAATTATATAATTTTACCATATAAATTTTCCATAATTTTATTATACAACATTTCTCTAATTTCATAGTATAAGTTTTCTATAATTATATATTATAACATTTTGATAATCTAATTATATTACATTTCTATAATTTTATATTATAAGTTTTCAATAATTTTATATTATAAGTTTTAAATAATTATATATTTTAACATTTTGATTATCTTATTATATAACATTTCTATAATTTTATATTATAAGTTTACTTTAATTATATATTATAACATTTTTATAACATTATTATATAACATTTCTATAATCTTATAGCATTAGTTTTCTATAATTATATATTATAACGTTTTGATAGTTTTATTATATAACATTTCTATAATTTTATCATATATCCATTCTTTGATTTTGTCATATAACATTTCTACAATTTTATAAGATATTATTTCTATAATTTCATCATATGACATTTCTATAATTTCATTATATAAAATTTATATAATTTGATTATATAACATTTCTACAATTTCATTTTATAAAATTACTATAGTTTCATTATATAACATTTCTATTATTTTCTTATATAACATTTCTATGATTTTATTATATAATATTTTTATAATTTTATTATACTAACTTTCTATAATATTATTATATAATCATTCTATAATTTCCACACATTTTTATATAAAATATCTTTAATTTAGTTATATAAACGTTTTACAATTTCATTATATAAGATTTCTTTAAGTTTATTATAATAACTTTTTTATAATTTTACTATATAACAATATCCTTTTATCATATAAATTTTCCATAATTTTCTTATATAACATTTTTATAATTTTCTTATATCTCATATCTATAATTTCCTTATATAAATTTTCTCAAATATTATTATATAAACCTTTTTATAATTATATTATATAAGACTTTAATTTTTTATTATTATACATTTCTATTATTTTATTGTATAACATTTCTATAAGTTTCTAATATAACATTTCTATAATTTTATTATATAACATTTCTATATTTTTTCCATAAAACATTTTCATGATTTTATTATATTATTTCATTATATAAACTTTCTATAATTTTATTATAAAATGTTCTAAGAACTTCTTACTATTTTATTATATAACATTTCTATAATTTCATCATACAAACTTTTAATATTTTTACTATATAACACGTATATAATTTACTTGTATAAACTTTCCATAATTTTATTATATAATATTCCTATAATGTTCTTATATAATGTTTCTCAAATAATATTATACAAACATTCCTATAAATTTATCAAATAACTTTTCTGTATTTTTTTTTATAAAACATTTCTATGATTTTATTATAAAACATCTCTATAATTTTATTATATTAAGTTTCTATAATTTGATTATATAATATTTCTATAACTTTATTATATAACATTTCTATAATTTGTTATATAACATTTCACTAATTTTCTTATATAACTTTTCTATAAAACTATTATATGAACTTTCCATAATTCTATTATATAACTTTTCTGTGATTTTATAAAATGAACTTTTTATAATTTTATTATGTAAACTTTATATAATATTATATAGCATTATTATAATTTTATTATATAACATTTCAATAAATTCAATATATAAACTTTCTACAATTTTAATACATAATTTTACTATAATTTTATTATATAAACTTTCTATTATTTTCTTAAATAATATTTCTTTAATATGATAGAACATTTCTATAATTTTATTATATAAATTTTTCATAATATTTTATGTAAATTTTTCATAATTTTATTATACAAATGTTTCATAATTTTATTAAATAACATTTCTATAATTATATTTTATATAATTTCTATAATTCTATCATATAACATTTCTATAATTCTATTGTGTAAACACTACTATAATTTTAGTATATAATTTTTATGTAATTTTATTACTTAACATTTCTATAATTTTATTATATTACATTTCTATAATTTTATCATATAACATTTCTATCATTTTCTTTATAACATTTCTATCATTTTATCATGTAACATTTCTATCATTTTATCATACAAAATTTCTATAATTCATCATATAACATCATAATATTATATAATATTTATATTATATTACTATTTATCATTTCTATAATTCAATCAGATAATATATCTATAATTTTATCATTTAACATGTTCACAATTTTGTTATATAACATTTCAATAATTTTATTATTTAAAATTTCTATCATCTTATATTCTAACATTTATCTGATATTATCATATAATATTTCTATAATTTAATTATTTAACATTTCTATAATTTAATAACATTTCAATAATTTTATCATATAACATTTCTATTTTTTATTATATAACATTTCTATAATTTTATCATGTAATATTTTGATAATTTTCTTATAGACCATTACTATAATTCCATTACAAAACATTTCTATAATTTCATTATGAGACATTTCTATATTTTTTTTATATAACATCTCAAAAATTATATCATATAATATTTCTATCAATGTATTATGTTTCAAAAAATGTAAAATTATAATCTTATCATATATTGTTTCAATAATTTTCTTATAGAACATTTCTAAAATTCCATTACATAACCTTTCTGTAATTTCATTATATAACATTTCTATAATCTTATTATAAAACATCAAAAAAATTATATCATATAATCATATTTCTATACATGTATCATATAACATTTTTAAAATTTTATCATAGAAAATTTATATAATTTTATCATAAAAAAATTCCATTATTATATAACATTTCTATAATTTTATTATATCTAATTTATATACTTTTATCATTTAACATTTCTATAATTTTATGATGTAACATTTTCATAATTGTATCATATAAAATTCATATAATTTTATTATATAACATATCTGTACTTTAATACTATATTATTTCCATAATTTTATTATATAACAATTCTATAATTTTGTTGTATAAATTTTACATAATTTTATTATATAAAATTTACATAAATATATTAAATAACAATTTTATAATTTTATAATATATCAAATATATAACTTTATTATAAAGCTTTTCCATATTTTTTTTTTTTTTCATATAAACTCTCTATAATGTTATTACAGAAACTTTTTATAATTTTCTTATATAACATTTCTTTAATTTGTTATATAAACTTTCTATAATTTTATTACATTAACTTTTATTATATATCATTAATATAATCCTATTATATATTTTTTTATTGTATTATATAATATTTCTATAATTTTAGTATATAACATTTCTATAATTGTATTTCTATAATAATATTATAAAAAAAAATCTATATTTTTATTATTTAACATTTATAAAATTTTATTATGAAACATTTCTTTACTTTTATTATATAATATTTATATAATGTTATCATTTAACATTTCCATAATTTCATCATTTAGCTTTTCTATATTTTATTTTATAATATATTTTGTAATTTATCATACATAATTTCTATAATTTTTTTATATAACATTTCTATAATTTTATCATATAACTTTTCTATGATTTTATTATAAAACATTTCTATCATTTCGTGTCATAACATTTCTATATTTTATTATATTACATATCTGAAATTTCATCATATAATATTTCTATTATTTTACCATAAACAAATTTTATAATTTCATTATATATCATTTCTATAATTTTATTAAATAATATTTTTATGATATTATTATATAACATTTTTACAATTTTATTATATAACATTAAAATTTTATCATATAACTTTTCTAAAATTTAATTATATAACATTTATATAATTTTATCATAGAAAATGTCCATACTTTTATCATATAACATTTATATAATTTTCTTATATAACATTTCTATAATTTTCTTATATAACATTTCTATGATTTTATCTTATAACATTGCTATAGTTTTATCATATATATATATATTTTTTATCATATATTTCTATTAATTCATAATATAACATTTCTATAAATTTTTCAACTAACATTTCTAATATCTTATATAACATTTCTATGGTTTTGTCATATAATATTTCTATAATTTCATTATATAACATTTCTTAAATTTTCTTGAATAATATTTCTATAATTTTATTATATAACTTTTTATTATTTTATTATATAACATTTTCATAATTTTATCATATCACATTTCTATGATTTTCTCATATTAGATTTCTATAATTTTACCATATAACACTTCTATAATATTATCATATAACATGTCTATAATTTTGTAATATAATATTTCTTTAATCTTATTATGTAACATTTCTACAATTTTCTCATATAATATTTCTATAATTTTATTTCATAATATTTCTATAAATTCTACAATTTCTATAATCTTATTATATAATATTTCTATAATTTTATTTCATAACATTTCTATAATTTTCTCATATAATATTTCTATAATTTTATTTCATAACATTTCTATAAATTTCTCATATAACATTTCTACAATTTTATCATAAAACATTTTCATAGTTTTATCATATAAGATTTCTATAACTATATCATATAACATTTCTATAATGTTATTATATAAAATTTTTGTAATTTTATTATATAACATTTCTATAATTTTATCGTATAACATATCTATAATTCTATCATATAACTTTTCTAAAATGTTATCATATAACATTTCTATGATTTTATCATATAACATTTCTATTATTTTATTATATAACATTTATATAAATGTTATATATGAGTGTGTGTGTGTACACGTATAATGTAAAGGGCATTCATAAATATTAGAAAACTGATATATATATATAGAACTAACCTGTAAAGATACGTGATCTTTAGATGTGCTGAGATAATTTCAGGATCCCATCCGAAATACGCTGACACAATATATGCTGAAATGTAACAAGACAATACAACCATGTTTTCAATATTGGATATTTTGGAATTCGAGTTCTCTTATAAGTACCTGTATACTAAAACATCGATAATTTGTTATTGAGGAAATAGTTTTAATGACTGAAATGTATGCAATTATCTTATTTATGGCTGCAATATCTGCAGCTTCATGACCCTTCAGAAATGTACGTGGAAAGCTACACGAAAAAATTAAATCATCATACCATTACTATATTTCATTCTGTTAGGCTGTTCAACAATTACTGACAGAGAATTGTTGCATTCACATTGTTGATGCAAAGCTTTGATGCCTACCACTTCGTCTTGCAAGCAGCAGAAGTTGAAGAATAACTATCATTCGCATCCATCGCCGCGGACAGCAACTGTTTCTGAACAGAACTCGGGAAGATCCACTTGTTCAGGTGTCTTTGATGTTGTTTTGTGAGGAATTGGTAGTGGTACAAAATAATATTTACATAGCGGGAATTCGAAAATGTCGGTGATCAAATATCATCATTTACACAGAAGTTTGTTCAATAGGAAATTAAATCACACCTGCTGGAAAGGAGCAGATTCCACTCTTCTAATGCGTACTACTTGATAATCGGAGGATACCAGTTATAGCATTGTCGTTAATGGGGGCACCACTTCTTAAATGTATATCGCATGAAGACCAAACTCTTTATTCAAATTTTGTCCCCTGTAATAGCCTACCGTCTAACTCACAGCCGATAGCCAACATATAAAATATACTTAATGGTGATGATTATTAAGAAAAGCATCAAACTGCTGCTTTCATTTCTTAGAGCTTGTTTGGACTGTCTCCAATTTTTTTCTTAATTTTGGCTTTTTGACAATCAGGGAGACAAAAACATAGTCCACAGCATGTACATAAAATTATCTTAGTACTTTATGTCTAGCTCCTATGTCTCCCACTCATTGCTTTTATGACAGACAGTCTTGCTTTGGTTCGGTCAACCAGGTGCAGGACCTTTTGAAAGGAGAGGGTCCGGTTAATCCTTACCCCAAAGCATTAGAAGACATAGACCTATTCTAAGTCCATTCCCTGGATTTTCAGACTTGTGCCTTGAACATTGTGTCTCTGAGCATGGCTTTTGATTTGGCTGCAGAGATCTTTAGTCCTTGTCCTACAACACTCCTCAGATACAAGGTCCAGACAGTATTTGTCTCTACTTAGGTAATGTAGTCCAGTGGAGATGATTGCAAGATCGTCTGCATAGGAGATGATCTTGCAACCCACTCAGAGGGGTATGTTGAGGATACAGGATATTAGGGTGTTCAAAGGGGCTGGACTGAGGACCCTACCATGTGGCACTCCATTTTCTAGTGGCAAGTGCTGAGATAGGTGACCTGTTCCTGAAATAGTCACCTGTCCAAGCTAAGAGCTTTCCTCTGATTCCCTTCTGGATTAGGGCCTCCTGAATAGCAAAAGGACTTACTAATTCAAAAGCCTTCTCCAGGTCTAGAAATACTACAAAAAATTAGACAGAGCTGATTGTGCTTAAGAGCGTGACAATGTTGTGTGCTGTGCTCATGCCCCTTGTGAACCCATGGAGGTGTTCATGTGGGGGTCCCATTTTCAATTGGAGTCGGTTTAGTACCATCCTCTCAGCCCTCTTGGCCAGACAGCTGAGGAAAAAGATGGGGTGGTACTTCCCTGGCTCCTTTGGTTTTGGGATGCGAACTACGGTAGCCCTCTTTCAGCTCTGGGGTAAAGAGGAAATTTCCCAGGACTTGTTGATAAGTTGCAGGAATGCAAGTTCACCTGTTAGTCCTAGATGGGAAATGATAGTATACAAGATCCCATCAGATCCCGGGGCTGAGCGAGAACTGTTTTTATATTTTTTTCTTAGTTCCCTTAGAACAGAGATAACAACAGTTATTGGGTTTGGCTGCTCTTTCTCTGATATGAGTAAGGATGCCTGATTGTGGGCATTCTTGGTTTGCCCTCAATTCAGCTGGCAGACTGTTGCTGCTTGTTCTCACAGAGAAGTGCACCCGTCTGTTTGCCTTCAATTGAGGGTTGTGGTGTGTGCACCTCGAGGCTGAGCGGCTAGTAGCTCGCCTGACCCGTTGCCACAGCTCTGTAAGGGTGGTTTGGTGGTCAAAAAACTCACACCATTTCAGCCACTTTTCCTGCCTGATTCTTTTGGAAGTTTCCTTGGCATCCCTGCAGCTTCCCTTAGGAGGGCTAGGTTGTCAAGGGTTCTTTGACTTCAGAATTGTTTTCTGCACATGTTTACTCTGTGGTTGACCTTTTTAATCTCGTCATTGAAGTATCAGGCGGCTTTGTAACTCCTGGACTAAGGCCAAGTTTTAGGCATGACTCTGTAGGGGTTTATTGCCTCTAAGGCTAAGACCTTGTCTGTTTTCCATCTTGGATTTGGTTGTGGCATTTGGGCTGGACCAGTATCCATGAGGGTAGTAACAGCGCCATAGTGATCACTTGATTCTCTCCACCAGAGCCGCAGTGGCAAATGTGAGGTCTAGGACCACTCCTCTGACATGGCTCCTGGGTATTGAGAAGAGCGATCTCAGGGAATGTCTCAAGCCTGTGATCACTCAGTCTTGTGCTGCAGTAGTACAGACCTGGCTGATGTCTAAGTTCCTACAGAGTGGCCTGTTGTACACACTGTACAGCTTAAGGGGCCTGTTGTACACACTGTACAGCTTAAGGGGCCTGTTGTACACACTGTACAGCTTAAGGGGGCCTCCGGCCAGGTGAATGTCAACAGCAAGAGATTCAACATCGCCTCCACAGTGCGGTGCATCGGCTATTGCGGAGCAGG
>NC_061854.1:27437745-27440245 GCF_019202785.1 Penaeus chinensis
TCTCTTTCTTTCTTTCTCTTTCTCTCTCTCTCTCTCTCTCTCTCTCTCTCTCTCTCTCTCTCTCTCTCTCTCTCTCTCTCTCTCTCTCTCTCTCTCTCTCTCTCTCTCTCTCTCTGTCTCTCTCTCTCTCTCTCTCTCTTTCTATATCTCTCTCTATCTTTGATCTGTATTAAAATATATACTTGCAGATTATTCAGAAACCAAGACAGTTAAATTTTACTGCATATATTTTCCGTGACATACTTTACTCTCACAGTTCCCTCGGTGAAAGTAATACAAGTTTGTTAATCTCACAGTTTCAGAATTATATCACAGAAAAGTTGGACCTTCTCGTGATGTGCATTTGCAAATTACACAATACCCATTATTAAAATCACAATACGACTGGTTATGATTTCAGTTTACTTTGAGCGATTTTATCATTTGTTTTCTTTCCTAATGATAAAAATAATGATAATAACAATAATAATTATTATAATAATGATAATAACTATACTAGCAATACCAGTGAGAATAATAATAATAGTTGTTGTTATTATTATTATCATCATTATCATTGCCATTACTATTATCACTATCATGATCATTAGTGTTATTATTATTGTTATAGTTATCATTAGCATTATCATTATAATTATCATTATTATCATTTATTATTATTATTACTATTATTACTATTATTATTATTATTATTATCATTATCATTATTATTATTGTTGTTGTTTTTGGTACTAGTAATAGTAGTATTATTGTTATTATCATTATCATTATTATTGTTATTATCATTGTTATTATTATTATTGTTTTATCATTATCATTATTATTGTTATCATTATTATTATTATCATTATTATTATTATCATCATTATTATCATCATTATCATTATAATTGTTATTATTATTATCATTATTATTATTTTATATTATCATTATTATAATTTGTATTATTTCTGTCATCATTACCATCATCATTATTATCATTATCATCACAATCCTTATTATCATCATAATTATTACTATTATTGTCATCATTGCTGCTGCTGTTGTTTATGTTACTAATATCATTATTACTACCAATATTATCATTAGAACTGTGATTATTATTATTACAAACTTTGACATTTGCCATAAAGACGGCCAAATTCACCTCTAATTGTGTTTGATAGTCGAAGTAATATTGTACTAATAAATGCTATCATATAGTCGTCAGATACATGGCAATCATCCTTACAAGCATTACACAAGCAAATAACCAAATACAGGGAAAACTGAATACAAATTTCTAGCTCAGCAGTGGATTTTCTAAGCCAAGGAATGATTCAGAATTATGCTAAATGTCTGAAAAGCGGTCAAACAACTGAAATATATTACGCGAGATTTCATTGGGCACTCCCCTATACGACTTGTAAACTCTCATCTCATTGGTTAAGACGAGATGACGTAATTGGAGTCTCGGGAAGGTATTGGTCCTCGGAGACTCTTGATAAGGGCTATGATTGGTCCATCGCTTTACCCTGGGTGAGATGCAGCGGAGAGAGACGTTTAGCTTCAGAACCACACGAAACACAGAAGCAAGATGTTAAAACTAGTAAGTACTGGGTTTTTTATTAAGAAATTCGAATTGATAGATCTGTAATCATTTCATGGTGAAACTGTATTTGGGAAACTTTGATAACCTCGTATGTATCAAATTTGCTAACTATATATCGAATTATTCATATTAAGTATGTAATAGAATTATGTGTATGTGTAGAGTGTACCATTTTTCCACAAATCTAAAATCCATTTCCCCATTTCCTTACAGATATTAATTTCGTCGTTAATAGTCCATACGTTAGGGACGCCGAGGTTGTAAGTACCACTCCCTTTTTCTTTAAGTTTTATTTTAAGTGTTAAATATGAAAAGTGATTGTGTGACCTTTAGCTGAAGAAAAAGTGTCTTCGTTATTGTTTTTATCTTATTCTTTTGATGTTTTTATTTATTCATTTATTTATTCATTTACTTATGTATTTATTTATTTTTAGAGGAAGCTGAAAATTGTGTTGAGTTATAATTGTGATTTTTGTGTGTGTGTGCTGAATTATGGGTGTTTTTAAGTGGCTACAAGCTATATTGTCTACGGTTTAAAAAATGGCTGATGGTTTTTGTATCATGGAATTCGGACGTTCTCTCTCTCTCTCTCTCTCTCTCTCTCTCTCTCTCTCTCTCTCTCTCTCTCTCTCTCTCTCTCTCTCTCTCTCTCTCTCTCTCTCTCTCTCTCTCTCTCAGCTCTCTCTGAGATATATATATATATATATATATATATATATATATATATATATATATATATATATATATATATATACCTCCCTCCCTCCCTCCATGTACAGTAGTTTTTTTTTTCTGAAAATGTAATTTTTCCTCCCACCGAAGGGAAAACGAAAATAATAATTGAAAATAAGCTTCATAACTAACGCCATCCCATACTTCCCGACCCCCTTAAGAATAAATAACGTTACG
>NC_061854.1:27447745-27462745 GCF_019202785.1 Penaeus chinensis
ATGGATATTCAACACAAATACAGAAAGAAAACTCTGCACCAGGAGCTTTTGCCACGTTCGATTCGATCCCTAAGAATCCCTATGGATACTCAGAGGGAGTTCAGAGAGAAATTTACAGAAGCAAGGGACCAAACAGTGGTTTTGAGAAGGTAGAACTTATACCCGACAATCCCTATGGATATTCAACACAGATACAGAAAGGAAACTCTGCACCAGGAGCTTTTGCCACGTTCGATTCGATCCCTACGAATCCCTATGGATACTCAGAGGAAGTTCAGGGAGAAATCTACAGGAGCAAGGGACCAAACAGTGGTTTTGAGAAGGTAGATCTTATTCCCAATAATCCATATGGCTATTCTACAAAGACAGCGAAGGTGACAGCTGCTCCAGAAGCATTTGAATCTGTTGCAGTCATTGCCCAGAATCCTTATGGATATTCAGAAAAAGTGCAGGGTAATCTGCATACACAGGGAGTGCTCAGCAGTGGATTTGAGACTGTCAAGAGTATCCCAACAAACCCTTACGGTTACTCCACAGAGATCAGAGAGCTGAAAAAATCTCCAAGTGGCTTTGAGACTTTCAGCTCTATTCCAAATAACCCTTATGGATACTCGGAACAGATTCAGGCCGACAATCACAGGGCCAGATCTATGGGAAATGGATTTGTGAAAGTAGATGCAATCCCTAACAATCCATATGGATATTCTACAGAAACCAGGAACTTGAGGGGATTTGAAGGAGGCTTCATTAAAGTGGACTCCATTCCCGTGAACCCATATGGCTTTTCAGAGAAAATGCAGAGAGACAGCTTCAAGATGAGGAGTACTGGAAGTGGTTTTGAAAAGGTTGAGGCTATCCCCAATAATCCATATGGATATTCAGCCGAAGTTAAGAAACTACAAGATCTCCCTAGTGGTTTTATAGCTGTAAAATTAATCCCAACAAATCCATATGGTTATTCTGAGAAAACTGAAAGTTCCACAAACCAGGGCAAGAGTCTTCCCACTGGATTTATAGAAGTTAAATCAATCCCCAGCAATCCATATGGATTCTCCACAGAAATCAAAGAGCTGAACAATGCACCATCAGGTTTTGAAACTGTAGATGCTATCCCTACAAATCCATATGGTTATTCTAACGATATGCATTCTGACGTTCACACTCCTAAAGCTCCAACATCAGGATTTGTTTCCGTTCAGTCCATCCCCACTAATCCATATGGTTATTCTGAGGAAGTGACTGAGATTAAATCTGCCCCAAGTGGATTTGAAAGAGTCAACTCTATTCCATCCAATCCTTATGGATATTCAAACAGAATTCAATCAGAACAACACAGAAGTACTACTCTAACTACCCCATTTGAAGAAGTATCAAGCATCCCCTCCAATCCATATGGATATTCAGAAAAAATAAAAAATACTGAGAAATTCCCAAGTGGTTTCAAGAAATTTGAAGAGATCCCCACCAATCCATACGGCTACAGTACTGAGGTGCAGCAAGAGTCTTTCTCAACTAAAATGAGGGTATCAGGATTTGAACCGGTCGATGCTATACCAACAAACCCATATGGTTACTCTGAAGACATCGTGAAGCATGGTGACACACCAGGTGCCTTCATAAAGATTGAATCTATCCCAGTCAATCCATACGGCTTCTCTGAAAAGATAGATTCTACTCAACATTCAGCTCGGCGTCTGGTGAGTGGTTTCGACAATGTCGCCAGCATCCCATCCAACCCTTATGGCTATTCTGAAAAAGTTGACAAGGTAGATCAGGCACCTGATTCCTTTGATACCCACGGGTTCTCAGAAAAAATAGGAAGGGGGTCAGCATTCCCAGCAGATCGCCCATCTGCATTCGAAACAATTAGACTCATCCCTGACAATCCCTACGGATATTCTAAAGAAATACAAAGTTATGATAATGCATCGGGATTTGGTAATGTCGAAGCCATCCCACATAACCCATTCGGATATTCGGAGGTGACCCAAAATGATATACACAATGGGAAAACCTTGCCATCCGCATTTGGGAAAGTTTTGAGTATCCCAAGCAATCCTTTTGGATATTCAGAGCAGATTAAAAAAATGCCAGCTCCTGGCTCTGCTTTTGAAGAAGTTTCCTCTATTCCAATCAATCCTTACGGGTACTCAGAGGAAATTGTGATGGATTATCCGTTTTCCATTATCCTCCCATCAGGATTTAAATCTGTAGCATCTATCCCCAAAAATCCTTATGGATACTCAGAGGAAATTGTTAAGATTTCTGAAGCTCCATCTGCTTTCGAAGAAGTCGAGGAAATTCCAGACAATCCATATGGATATTCTGTCAAGGTACAGGGAGAAGCACACAGGCAGAACAGCAGGCCATCAGGGTTTGAATCCGTTGCAGGTATTCCTACTAATCCTTATGGCTATTCTGAAAAGATCCTGAAATATGAACTTCCTTCTGGAGCCTTTATTGAATTTGATTCAATTCCCAATAACCCCTATGGATACTCAGAACTGATTGAACAACAGCACCATAAGCTGAATGGCGTTGTGTCTGGATTTGAAAACTTCTCATTGATACCATCAAATCCGTATGGATATTCTTCTGTCATTGAAAAGGTGAAGGAATCTCCCTCTGGATTTGAAGAAGTAGAATCTATCCCGACGAATCCCTATGGATACTCGACCGAAATCGACAGTTCTCCTGAGTCACTCAAAAGCCAACCCTCAGGCTTCGAAAATGTGGAATCAATTCCTTCAAATCCCTATGGATACTCAGAAAATATAGCAAAGCTTGATGTGGATAAATCGGGTTTCGAGAATGTTGCCAGCATTCCAAAGAACCCCTATGGCTATTCAGAGCTCGTACAAAAGGAACATAACCAACCTATAAATCACCCCAGTGGTTTTGTGAGGGTACGCAAGATCCCCAGGAACCCCTATGGCTACTCTAAGGAGATCACACAATTAGGGGCGCCGGAGGGCGGCTTTGTCGCTGTAAAACTCATACCCAACAATCCTTACGGGTATTCCACTGAAGCCAGCAAGGTGGAAATCGGTATACAATCAATCACGGAGGCCTTCGAGGGAGTCGACAGCATCCCAAACAACCCCTACGGCTTTTCAACACAAGAGAATAAGTATGAAGTTGAAGGCACAGCCTTCGAGCGCGTCGACCTCATCCCTGATAACCCTTACGGTTTTTCTAACGGTGACTCCATGCCCTCCACCAGCTCCGCCTTCGAGCGTGTAGACGTCATCGGGAAAAATCCTTATGGGTACTCGGAGAAGGTGCAGGCTGTCCAGTTGTAGAGCCAGTCTACAACCCTGAATACATTCGAAGGTCCTGCATTGTCTGACCAAATACAGAAAACACAAACCTGCTGAAAACGCTTGTGAAACATTCGTTAACAAGTTCAGTAGTCTCAATACAATTCCATAATTGCCTACTCAGCATGAGACAATAATGCAGGCCTAATCCATAAAAAAATATAAAAAAACAGATCATTTCTGAACTATCAATTCTGTCAGGAACCTCTTATCTCTATTTTTTTTTTCCTATATATCCGATCTGCTCCAATTCTTTCGAAATAAAAAGTGATCTGAAAACAATGTGTATCCATTCATTGAACCCAAAACACACACAAACACACCCAGTGTGTGTATGAGAGAGATTGCTATTATTATTACTAGTACTATAATTTATTAGCATAATCATCATTATTATTATTATCATTATTATTATTATTATTATTATTATTATTATTATTGCCATTGCTGTTGTTGTTGTTGTTGTCATTATTACCATTATCGTTATCATCATTATTATTATTATTATTACTATTATTATCATTATCAAATAGACATTTGGTCATTTCCCAACTCTGATTAAAATAATAAAAAACGCATTGGGAAAGGCAACAAATGATAAAGCCGTTCAAAGTAAACATTATCAATGCGTTCTGGTATCACAACCAAAAGCAGGGCACGTTGTGAACTATATATACACACATATTTATATGAATATGCATACTCACATTCTTACTCACACACACGCGCGCGCGCACACACACACATATTCACTCACACACACACGCGTGCACTCAAACAAAAATAAATGGCTAATATCCACCAAAATGTGGATGCCTCTCAAGAAGTGTCTAAAGCATCACCTCGCAGTAAGTATTTACAAACATAAATGAGATCTTGTCCCTGGCGAACAAGACGAATAATGGGGCACGTCCTCTGCCTGAGACACCTGCCACAAAATATTTGTAGTGCTGGATATATATATATATATATATATATATATATATATATATATATAAAAAGAGAGAGAGAGAGAGAGATGTAATGATGTGTGGTGAGTTTATCCCACTTGCTGACGCCAGTGTTATAATGTGGGGAGGAATTTTCCCCCACTTGAATGGTACTGTTGGTTGGTTCTTAGGTGTAGAGTTAAACTTGTCGAAGTTCCTAACCTTTATTAGCACAGGATTATAGTAGCTATAGTACAGAGGACAGGCCTGGCAAAGACGCCCAGGTAGGAGCGTCGTGCCATGCCCGCGAAGGCTAGCGGTCTGTGTGAGCTCTGGGGTTTTGAGGTGATCGCTGGTCGTTTTTTAACGTTACAATTTAACTTTTACACTAGACATAAGAAAAAGCAAAACATTATTCTTTGGTAAGAGTGTCAGTGTAGACTCTCTGTTTTTTTTATGTCAGTGTTAATGTGGTTTGGACAGGAACACTGGATATACCAGTATAATTAAATCGTGAACATTTGATAACCACAGTATCGTCAATAATAATGATTGCAAACATAGTAATTCAGAATAAGGAATTTCTAACAAACATTTTAAGTATAATCAAGATATAAGAGTACACGTAGTT
Source organism: Penaeus chinensis (assembly GCF_019202785.1). Lineage (NCBI taxonomy): Eukaryota > Metazoa > Arthropoda > Malacostraca > Decapoda > Penaeidae > Penaeus > Penaeus chinensis. The sequence goes on from NC_061854.1 coordinate 27,452,626, forward strand.
ATAAAGTGATCGGCGGTAAGGATCGGAATCGCTTGTTCCGGGGGCACTTTGTCATTATCGTTCCGCTTTGGGCGCAGGTCAATGTTGGCACAGACGATGACCAGTAGAGTGCTGTGTACCGTGGGAAGTCGAGGGTGAGTAGAGGGAAGAGGTCATTAAAAGAGAGAGAGAGAGAGACAAAGAGAAATGTGTGTCTATATGTGTGTGTGTGTGTGTGTGTGTGTGTGTGTGTGTGTGTGTGTGTGTGTGTGTGTGTGTGTGTGGGAGAGGGAGAGGGAGAGAGAGACACAAAGAGAGAGAGAGAGCGAAGGGCGAAGAGAAGAGAGAGAGAGTGGTCAGATGTCTTCAATGTCACGCCCTCTAACTAGTAGGGGTGACCATGACATCGCCGCCATACTGACCGAAGCCCACATCAATCTCCAGGGCCCCCACCTTACCGGGCCTACCCGCTATCGGGGCTACTTCTGCACAAGCCGGCCACTTTACCCTCCGTCCACGCTACGCTAACATCAACAGTCACCACCAATAAACGGTGCAACCAGCCCATGAGTTTAAGTCAACGCTACTGACAAATTGGTCAGCAGCGCAATCCAAAAAACTCTCACAGATTGGTGGTCAGCAGTGGTATTGAATCACAGAATATCGCAAGTGGAGTGGTGACATGAGGGGGATGGAGAATTTCATCTATATGTTTCAGGTAATGGCCTTTTAATTCTGTTACTGAAGTCATAGATTTAGGCCTGTTAATTTGTCAATAGGAACGTATACATGTGATCTATGCCATGGTGCAGTAAGTGTTCCACACGTTGAAGCTGAGAATAGTTTGGGCAGGTTTGGCCTTCCATTCTAGCTTTGACTGTATCAGATTAGAGTATTCTGCCGAACTCTGTAATTAATCTCATTGGACAAAGCAAAGGAAATTTGTGGTCTGAATTGAAGCTGCAGAAGTCTGATGCCGAGTATGGTCTTGACCTGGGTGATACGACTGCAAATTGAAGGGAGGTCTAGCTCTTTCTTCATGACAAGAACTTTAGCAGTCGTTGGGCAACCAAGAATGATTCTCATGGCCTTGTTTAGTAAAATATCAAGGGGTTTGAGAACATGCTGTGGCAACATACTAAGAACTAGACTCGCATAGTCTATCATGGATCTAACAAGGGATGTGTACATCAACCTTAGGACTCTTAGGGAGGCACCTATGTATCTGTTACTTATGTATTGTAAGGGTCTGACACGTTCCAAGCACCGTTCCTTGATATTTTGAACAATTTCTTGTGTGAAGCAAGAATTGCGGGACTTGAGGTTGGGAGCAATCACCAAGATACTTATAGGTGTCAGATTTTATAATAACTTGTCCACTTAACCTTAGAATGTATGGCAGTTGGATTTGGAAATGTACTTAGTCTTGATAGGGTTAATTATGAGTCCAAAGGAAGCACACTTTTTGCTGGACCTCTGGAGAACACATTACCCCCTATCAAAGACCTGAATAAGAATGTCATCAGCATAGGATGTGATGCTGCATAGGTCTCCTAATCCACTGTTGAGCTTGTATGTTAAATAATGAAGGGGACAAAACTCAACCTTGTGGAGTGCCTAACTCTAGTTCACCATAAGCACTGTAGGTGCCTTGGTACCATACCTTTGCTCTTCTCAAAGACAGATAATCCTTTATCCATAGCAGAAGCTTACCCTTAACATCTAGAAGAGTTAATTCATTGGACAATTGCATTAGGAGAGGCTCTGTCGAATGCTCCTTTGAAATCTATAAAGTAAGATTAAATGCATTACTTCCATTTAGGTACTGGGCTAAACACACTTGTGTTCCTTTCCCTTTTTGGAAACCAAAGACTGATGGATGAATTTGATGCTTGATCTGGTGGAGCAGACGAGTGAGATGAATTCTTTCACAGGTTTTAGATAAACAGGATGTCAGAGAAATTGGTCTAAATTTTTCAAGGCATCCTGGTTTTGGGATGAGAATAATGGTAGTTTTTTTTTTCCAGGCAGTGGGCAAGGTTCCTGAAGTATATGTTAAGTTGAAGAGGTAAAGAAGAGGATTTCTTCCCTTTGCCTGTATCTTTGCAAGGAGTTGGGCGATGTCATACGTGATTCCATCATCCCCGGATAGTGGATTTGTTAGTATTAATGGCTGCAAGAAGTTCATGACTTGTCAGTGGTTCATCAGCCTCTGGTAGGCTGGTAGGAGTAAAGTTTTCATACCAGCACCCAGTCCCTTTAATAAAGTCATCGTGAGGTTTAGAAGCAAGATAATATTGAAGAAGCGGCTGGGGTGGGCTTCTTTTGCAAAATGGGAGGTTTGTACTTAATGCCCAATGGTCACTGACTAAAATGGAAAGACTTTCACAGTGCTTGGGAGTGTGTGCTGATTGTATAGAGCTATTTAATATAATTTGCCACCTAGGCACCTCGGAGTCTTTTCTAAGGGGCATAACAGGTGTATAGGGTCAGCAGTGTTTTGGAGATTGTCATAATAAAACTTACTGTTTTTGCCTATGGTGCTTCCCTCAGAGCCAAGGATAGGATGACGAGCATTAAAATCCCCACACAATAAAATAGTATCACTATGTATCATACTATCAGGAAGCTTAGGTACCACGTCACTATGTGTTGTCACGTTTGTCATCGATCACTTTTGATAGAATAATATTTTTAATGTAAATACTAAGTCCTCTTGTAAAAGGATTAGCAATATCAGGTTTGAAATGATATTTGTATCCCGTAAATTTTTGTATAACGAGCATCTGTCCTGACTTCCTGAAGGTAACACACATCAACATCTTCAGAGTGAAGATACTGACAGAGGGTTGCCTTGCGTTTCTGTAAACTGTTAATGTTCCAGGTTATGCATTTTAGAAGATTATTTGGAATCATCACTTATCATTTGCCCATTTTCAGGGCCCACTGCAGGTTGAGGCTGCCGTTGCCCGAGGAGCAACGCAAACATCCTTTCCTGGAACTGGGATTGTTGGACCATCTGTTGCTGCATCATGGACATCATCTGCTCCATCTACTTGAGCAGCATTTGTAGCAGATCCTTCATTTCACTGTTAGACTCTTGCTTGCCCTGCTGTAAGCTGGAGCTGTCGGTGTTGGTGCCGTGGCCGGTGCTATGGCTTTCTTTGTAGGGCCATCAGAGGTGACCTCTACAGGTGTGGGCATTCCCCCACATCATTAAGACGAGGGACTGGGAGGGACTTCCTGGGTTGCCTGTTGTTTTTTTTTTTTTTTTTTTTTCTTGGTTGCTTACCTTCCTATGTATCCTTTGGATAGTAAGCGCACAAATAATTTGCAATGTGCTCCTATCCACAGCTCATGCATTTCCGAGGGATAGTTTTTCCTTTGGAAAACTTTTCTGCGCATTCTGAGCTCTCGTGAGGAAGAGCGCAGTATCGGCATCACGGTACGTCTCGCGGACAAGCACGTGCTCCATGTCCCCACTTCGAAATTTGAAAAGAATGGAGTCAGGGATTTGAAGACGGCACACTTAAAGGGTGCCCTCGACCATTTTAATACTTTTGGGGATTACCTCCCCCTCATACGTTATGACTCTCTGGGTCATCAGTCCTTTTACTTTCATGCGTCTGGCATGTTTGACGCATTCATTGTACGACCTCATTTCTTCGGTTGCAATTTCCCTTAGGACGTCGAACACAATCACATTCGTGCATTCCCCTTTTCCCCTTTTTCAAGTACTTTACCACTAGCACCGGTGGTTGATAGATAGTCAAGAATTTGTTTATTCTTGCATTTCACGTAAACATTATTTCTCCCAGTTTTTAGTTCTATTGATCCCTTTATCTTTGAAAGGGTCCATTGTTAGGGCCTGGGATACCCAGCGGTATTTATCCCCATGTGTTCTAAGTTTAGTGTCCGGCCTGAAGTGCGCGCACTGGTGTCCGGGGGGCGTCATCTCCACAGAGGCAAGCAGTTGCCTCTTGGCCTTTCTCCTTGTCCGATGTCTTCCTCACGGAGGACATCATAACTGCCTGTATAAATACACAGCCACACACACGGGTCGCCTACGCCGCGCCCTCACAGCACATCTGTGAGCGTGTGCAGTTTATTTTTTCACTTCTTTTCTTTCACTGAATATTAGTTGGATCACTTTACTCTACCGTCAAACCCAATGATTATGAGAACATTTTCACGCACCTTAATTGTCAAGGTAATACGAATCATTTAAGGACAGGTCAAGGTCACGAGAGGTCACAATGCACGTCCTCACGCTATGGAGACGAGACATTAACTGAGAGAGAGAGAGAGAGAGAGAAAGAGAAAGAGAAAGAGAAAGAGAAAGAGAGAGAGAGAGAGAGAGAGAGAGAGAGAGAGAGAGAGAGAGAGAGCGAAGAGAGAGAGAGAGAGTGAAAGGTAGAGTGAGAGAGAGAGTGAAGACAGAAGAGAGACAGAGATATGTATATAAAGATATATATATATATATATATATATATATATATTATTACAATTAACCTTGCTCAACTTAATCTCTCTTAACGGAGAGTTGCCTTTATAAAACCAGGGTATTATTAAAAAAAGATAAAAAGCATACTTCACTGTAAACTTCTCAGTTCAAATGTTTAACATTCTCTTATCAAAGTTATTATCAATTACACGTCTATCTTTCAACATAAAACTTATCAAAGGATATAAGTGTATAAAAAATTATAGTTTAAGTTTCACTTGTTTTGACGAGACTTTAATTTCAATCATCAAAATATATATTTTTTTAGATTAAGTAAAGCTGAATCATTCAACAAAATCTAAATAAGATGTCAACAATTTAAATTGAATATTCAAAGAACTTATATAAATATATAAAGATAGATAGATAGATAGATAGATAGATAGATATAGATATATAGATATATCACTTTTCATAATTACAGTATTATAGTTGTTTTCTCCGTTGAATAATTCAAGGGATGCAGCAAGAGTGTGGAAATATATGAAACAAATGAACAGGTTTATGATGTATTATCACAAAGAATTACACCATGCCTCTGGCAACGACCGACAAGTATTACAAAAACGAAATGTGAAATATCATTTGACTTTTAGCAAACACGGTTCAAATCAATGTGTAATTTAAGTAATTCAATCGTTGTTAACACGTTGTAGTGACCAGAAAGGCTAGATCTTAGTGTCAGACTTCGACACTGACGCTATTCACTGGTTACTTTACATCGACGCTATGCCGACGGAGCGGGCCGAGCGGTAAGCACTCTCCGAGGGCACGGTGGGTTTGGGATAAATATTGTTTGTGAAATTTACACATATCCTGTTACATTCATCATATATCGAACCCTTCTGGTTCCCTAATGTTACGTTAAGTATATTATACAACGGGGTTTTACAAAAAGTCATTACTACACAAAAACAACAAAACAAGTAAAACACCGGCCACATTTAAAGCATCAAATTCACAGGAATCTCTAGTTCAATATATACAACATTTTGCATTAATCATTAAATAATCATGTTGGAAACGTTGTACTGATATAACACTAAACTTACAGCCAAATCACAGCAAAAAAATATGTACCACAAGACCGTGCGTCTCACCTTCATCAAGTTCTAGTCCGCTGAGTCAAAGTTATTTTCATCCGATAACTCATTCGCATTATCATAATATATAATTTCTAAACGTTTTTGAGATCATCAACATTATTAATAATGATTATTACATACTTGAAAAAATAAACTGTGCACACTTAAAGCATATTTCCGATTACTACTACCACAATGCAGGATCCACATGAAATGGCAGTCAAAATTTCATTTACTTGAGATAAATCTATTATAAAATTACTTTCCTTAACAACCCCACCCTTAAAATAGAAACACGAAGTGTTCTTAAAACTAGACAATTTCATGTGAACCTTGCTTTCTATATATAATGTCTAAAAAGATACGACAATGCATCTGCAATCAAATGTTCATGACCCTTAATGTGTTTAATTACTAGAATATAGGGCTGCAAAGCTAAAAACCACCTAGCTAGTCTTTGATTACAGTTCACGAATTGAAGGGGTTTATGGTCACTAAACACCATATATCTATATATATACATATATATATATATATATATATATATATATATATATATATATAAAGAGAGAGAGAGAGAGAGAGAGAGAGAGAGAGAGAGAGAGAGAGAGACGCAGAGAGAGAGAGAGAGAGAGAGAGAGAGAGAGAGAGAGAGAGAGAGAGAGAGAGAGAGAGAGAGGTAAGGAGAGAGAAAAAGAGATAGACACACACAGATCACGCTATGGTGACGAGACATTGACTGAGAGAAAGAGAGAGCGTGAAGAGAGAAGAAAGAGAGAGAGAGAAAAGAGAAAGACAGAGAGAGTGACAGACAGACAGAGAGAAAGAGAGAGCATGAAGAGAGAAGAAAGAAGGAGAGAGAGAAAAAAGAGAAAGACAGAGAGAGTGACAGACAGACAGAGAGAGAGTGAGAGAGAGAGAGAGTTCGCGAAAAGAGAGGGGATGGAGGAAGAGAAGAGAGGTGTGTGTGTGTGTGTGTGTGTGTGTGTGTGTGTGTGTGTGTGTGTGTGTGTGTGTGTGTGTGTGTGTGTGTGTGTGTGTCGATAATTAAATAGGGAGACGGACAGACAGACACAGAAAGAGGGAGAGAGAGAGATGCGTGTGTGTGTGTGTGTGTGTGTGTGTGTGTGTGTGTGTGTGTGTGTGTGTGTGTGTGTGTAGAGAATTAGATAGAGAGACAGGCAGACAGACAGGCAGACACAGAGAGAGAGGGAGAGTGAGAGAGAGAGAGAGAGAGAGAGAGAGAGAGAGAGAGAGAGAGAGAGAGAGAGTAAGAGAGAGAGAGAGAAAGAGAGAGAGAGAGAGAGAGAGAGAGAGAGTAAGAGAGAGAGAGAGAAAGAGAGAGAGAGAGAGAGAGAGAGAGAGAGAGAGAGAGAGTATTTATACGGGTCATGGAGAAGGTCAGAGGTAGCCTCCGGGCTAGTACAGTGGTAACGCGTCGGCCTCTCATCCGAGGGGTCGGCGGTTCAAGTTGCAATTGTCGCCTGAAGGTTACTGCTGTGGCTGGGCACCACGGCGGGTAAGGACTAAGCCGAGTCAGCACAAGCTGACACACGGTAGCGAGTCGACATTAGTCGACGCAGGCCGGGCTCCCCTCATGGGCATAGCCCGGGCGAGGCTCAGCTTCGCATATCGGACTTATCCTTAAGGTCAGAGGTCACAAGCGAAGGGAGCTGACTAGGTCGGCACGACTGCGAGGTCGCAGGCATGCTGACGAGATAAGAGGGCGTGACTTTGGGAGCATTTGACACTCAGAGGGAGAAAGAGTCAGAAAGAGAGATTTTAATGACTAATTGGAGACATAATGAAGCAATCCTACAATAACTGATTATTTTGAATTCGTGAATGTGTTTATTAAGAAGTATCTCGGCATGAAAATCAGCACAGCCAATAATTGATTATAACTTGAAAATCACTTTATTTACATATGTATAAAAACAACAACAAATGTATTTACAGGGAATATATAATTTTCTAGAAATACATTAATATACACCTAAATAGCAAATAAGGGGAGATATTTTCATGTATCAGGTACTAACTGCTTGAAGACAAATTATATAATTTATTACTTAGTGGTGTTCAGGTGGGAGACGCAACCATGCAACAGTGACCCTGCTAGAGCTGTGGTTTCATGACGTGATGCATGATTTGTGTCGGGGGATGCTTATCACTGAGAGTAAACGATTCTGAATAGTTGATGACCTAGCATTTCATAAATTGTAGTTTGATTTCCATAGCTGCATCGCATAATGTAGCAAGCATTAACGCAAAAATCATGCAATGCTTGCAGTTAACATCAATTACTCAGACCTGTATAAATTACTTTCAGAAGATACATATCGTACCACTGAAATCTATGATAAAAGCAATGGACCTTCTTTATGAAATACTGAGCAGCTTTTGCTTTTTATTTCGGGTTGACTGTGAAAGGATCGGCGTTTTGACCACGAGGAAGAGATCTCCGTCCTCTTTGCTGTCCTTCCCATGAATCGTGCGGGGGTCCATAGCTTGGGGTTCCTATACCTTGGTCCTGAATGTCCGTGAGGCTAAATATTTCCTGAGGTAGCATGCTCTGGGTCGAGGATGTCTGTTCTTAATCTCGTGGTTGTGTGTTTATCTCTGCAGATGGAAAAGGCGTTCCGTGTGGCACAGCGTATGCATCGGTGTGGGTTGTGTGTGTCCTGGTTGTAGGTGTGTACGCTTGGGTATACGCTTCTTTTGTCTGAAAGAAGGTCGCTGAGGAAGAGTCGTACATTCCCTCGGCTGGTATATAAACTACAGGTGGTGTGTACTTCCCTATATGAATGGGCGACTGGCCCTCTGCTGACGTTTCGTAGAACCGTAAGGAGGGCTTCCTTGTATGTGGCCCATATGTCCCGATGTATGGGTCGTGGACTTCAGATAGTATGTAAGTTTCACTTGGTTGCCCATAGTCCTCTGCCGTGGAGACATATTCAGGGACATATGCTGCTTCGCTATCCTTTTCGTCAATCTCGTCCGACGCTCCGAAAAAGTTCTTTAAGGAATCCCACCCTCGCATTATGGTCCCCAGAGGATCGAAAGCGGACGCGGCTCTTTCTTTTCCTTGCGCAAAACTTAGGCCTATTTTTGGCAAGAAATTGAAGATGTCGAAGGAGCTATCTTGCGAATCTTCAGAAACATGGCGGTCACCAGGTGTGTCATCCGAGGAAATGTCTATCTGGCGTTTGTACGGGGATGTGTGGTGTCCGTGATGGGTCTCGTAACCTGTGTGAGGATGGTACACCGGCTCCATCCCAGAAGAAAATCCGAATTGCAGAAACGGTTTGAAAGGGTTATGTATGTCAGTGAAGGATGCGTTCATAGTCAGGGCTTTAAACCATCTGAAAGACATCGTTTTGTTTATTGGGAAGGTCAAGCTGAACTTCGTTTCGATTGGATGATGAGGCTTCTCCTTCCTGTGGAAGTTGTAGCCCTCTGGTTGACTGTGGTAGCTGTGGTCGTCTGGGTGACTGTGGTAGTTGTAATCGACAGGTCCACTGTGGTAGTTTTGGTGCTCTGGTTGTATATAGCTATAGGAAGAGGTTGGGTGATATACGTGAGTGTAATCACGGTCTATGGCGTCCCTGTTGGATGGCATTCGGTTATAGTTTGGTTCGCTTGTAAAACTCTCACGAGTTTCTTGTAAGAACGGCGAGTCTTCATCTTCGTCAGAATTATATTCTTCACCTGGAGACGCCAGAACATGCTGCGGTTGGTGGACGAAATTGTGATCTCCGTCATACGATACTGGAAAGTGACGCTCTGGAACATTATCTAGAAAAGTGTCAGCCACCTGAGTGTCGAGGCGGGCGGCTGTCGTGAGCTGCGGCGCTGTGGTGGTGCTCCGGTCGGGCGTGCCCCACACCCACCGACTCCCATTGGAACGTTTCCTTCGGAGATTCTCTTGGGCGTGTCCTCTTCGCCGGAGAAACGTATCATTCATAGTTGCAGGAAATTTAGGACCAAGTTTACCGACTCCTTTTTGTTGAACCTCATTTCTTTTACTCATGTTTAGAATATTCCCTTCATCCCTTTCTTTCAAATGCTTTTCTTGAGTTTGATTTTTCAGATCCAATTTTGAACCAGGATATTTTGCTTTAAACAATCGCGTAAATCCAAAATTCTGCGGCGGGTTATTTCTAGGCGTACCATTTCTTAATTTCATACTCATCAGGTCATTGGAAATGCTCTTAGTTGTTATGTGATTCTCAGACTTAATTCCAAATGCTAGATTCTGGGGAATACTTAAAGCTGGCTTTTTTGGGGCTACGTAACCGGAGTCCTCCAGGATCTTTTCGTTAGACGGCTGCCTGATGACTTTAAAGTGTGACGAAATGTTAAGTGATTCCCGAGATCTCATACCAGAGAGCTGTAAATCTGCTGATCTTTGTTTTACTGGGAGTGTATAATCCCCACTTTCTGATGAGGAGATTGAAAGCGACGACGGGTATTCGTAAATATTAGTTCGCATGTCTGTTCCTGACGCACTCAAATCCTCATCAAACGACGTTTCACTGAACTTGGCAAT
>NC_061854.1:27497745-27500245 GCF_019202785.1 Penaeus chinensis
GAAGAATCAGGACTTAGGGATGAATTTCCTGATATAGCAGTCGTATTTAGGGTTTTGTTAGATATATAGCAAACATCTGAATATAAAAAGAAAAAGCACAGTCCATGCAAGGTACAGTTCTTAAACTCATATGTGAGACACGCCTGGTTAAAGTGTTTCCTAATATCTGTACTCCACTTCAGCTGTATTTGACAATGCTATCACAAGATGATGAGGCAGAGACGATTTTTGTAAATTTACCAAGGTTATAGCGTGTTAAAGTCTTTATGCGTTGAAAATTATATTTTTATACACACCAGTGACTGACGCTTGAGGCAACCTAATTGTTCAGTTTCAATAAAAATCTCAGATTCCGTGGTTGCTTTTTCTATTGTGATCTAACACAGAACAGCTCCACCGAGGAGGATGACATTTGTCACCCCGCTCTAGTTGCCGGTGCTAAAGGGGCCCCAATATCAGTCCAAACTTCAGGGCCCCCGTAATGCATGTATGTATGTACGCACACGCACACACATATACATACACACACACACACACACACACACACACACACACACAGACACACACACACACACACACACACACATATATATATATATATATATATATATATATATATATATATATATACGTTTGTGTGTGTACACATTTATATGCGCGCGCGTGTGTGCGTATGCGTGTGTGAGTGTATGTGTGTGTGTGTGTGTGTATGTGTGTGTGTGTATGTGTGTGTGTGTGTGTGTGTGTGTGTGTGTGTGTGTGCATGTGTGTGTGTGTGTGTATGTGTGCGGGTGAATTACTCACCAGTGTGTGTGGACCTACATACATACACATACACACGTGTGGTGTGCGTGTGTATGTGTGTATATATATCGATACATATATATAGTATGGATGTACAGGCATGTGTGTCCACGTTTGTGTGCGTGCTTATGTGCCTGGATGTGTGTATACCCTATGTATGTACAGGCATGTGTGTCCACGTTTGTGTGCGTGCTTATGTGCTTGGATGTGTGTATACCCTAGCGCGTGTGTATGGGTTTGCGAGCGAGGGCGCGGAGGAGTATGACGTAGACATTCCTCCCGTTTGTTTGGCTTATTGCAACAAAGCAGCTCGTACGTCGGGATAAGTCTGAATCGACACGTGGCCTGTTGCATATTCAGAAGGGATTCTGAAACTGGCATTGTGACCGCAGAATATTACGTTATATGAAATGGATATGAAAGCCATTACACAGTTATAAGACTGGAGGTTATAAAGGAATGAGTATGCTGGCTTGCCACATGTATACGGCGCATGGCTGAGGGCCGGGGGTGTTGTTGACATAATAACAGGGTTTACATTAGGGTAAGCACTGGGTTGTAGGGCCGGGGGAGTAGACAGCGAAACATGAGTTGACGTAGCCATGCATTCATTTGAGCAAGATTTTTGTTATTTGACGATGATGGGGAGTGAAGTATCCAAAAAGGAGTTTAGTTTTAGAACCGAAAGTAAGTTTGTTTTTAACGAATTAACGGGGAGTATATTCCATTTCCTCTTTCTATTGATTGCGTTTTAAGATCATCCTCTCCTTCTATATTTTGTTTATCTTATTTTCTTTGTATATTCAGTCATCCGTTATGACTTTTCTTCTGCCTCTCTCTCTCTCTCTCTCTCTCTCTCTCTCTCTCTCTCTCTCTCTCTCTCTCTCTCTCTCTCTCTCTCTCTCTCTCTCTCTCTGATATTATATTACAGTTAATTAGCTACCAGTAAAAGATAAGAATAATGAATAAGAAATAAGAAATTATATATATATATATATATATATATATATACATATATATATATATATAAAACAATTTTCTGTATAACTTCCAATCTCCACAACTAACTGTAAGCGGTTCTTGAAACTGCATTTTGTTAGAATTCGCAGTGAGGGTTACACAGAATAATTATCGAGTAATTTTGTTCGCGTGATTGTGGCATTTCACAAGTAGGAGCAACAAGAGAAAAGCCTCTTCCCCCGTTGACATTATTCTATCAAGTGGTTGTTCAAGTGTTACGTTCTCACGCTCATGAAATCCTTGGCACAAATGACGGTTTAGGATGTTTCCAAGTAATATAATTGGATGTATCGGTTAATGGTAAGCAAAATATCAGTGCGAATTAGATACAGTTAAACGAGAAAAAGAGGCAAAATATTTCAGTTAATGAATGGAAGTTTTGTTATTCTCGTCAGGAAATACAGGCAGATTTCATACTGTACAACTTAAGGGATACGAGTAGAAATAAATATTTCGTGATTTTCCACAGAACAATGTAACAAATTCACTTATTAAATTTGGTGGAGTTGATTGATCTGATAATTAGACCATTATCAGGGGCGTCACTTCACATGCCTTTGGGTGGGGCATGTCACGTCTGGGAGGCCCCCTGCCCTAGCTCCTAACAGCGAGAGTAACAAGCCTAAACTATTCCAGAGACGTTTTGAGGCCATTTAATTGGGAATTTAACACACAC
>NC_061854.1:27545245-27547745 GCF_019202785.1 Penaeus chinensis
GTGTTTGTTAGTTTTTTAATTTACTTTATTTATTTATTGTATCGCTTTTATATGTCTCCATAGGTTCGGTTCAGCATTGGTGCAGGAGATAGACAAGCTCTCCAGCCTCCAGCCTCTCCAACTCTTCCTGTCACCGGTACTACTGTTCTTAGCCTCTTCAACCAATTAGGTAGGGCTCTGGATCTGTTTCTTTCAGGCAAAATGGTAATGATTTTGAACACAAAAAGTATGTTTCATAAAATAAATCAGTTTGCAAATACATGAGACTTTATTTTATTTCTAGGAGTCAAGAATGTTTTGGTGCTGTTTTGCGCTGCCCTCACCGAACACAAGATTCTCTTCCACAGTCAATCTTACAATCGACTTACAGAGTCCTGTCATGCCCTTAAAGCTCTTCTCTATCCCTTCAAGTAAGTCCTGGTATATGAAAAAAGTGGTTAATATTTATTTCTTACTATATTTCATAAAATTCAAATAGACTTACATTTTGGCTTCACACTAAGCATATGTAACATACTTGATCTAATTCTCCTGATACATATCTTGTTTTAGTCACTCCTGTACCCCATCATGCTTGAAATGGATGCATCAAGAGATTCCTATAATGTACCATTGTTCTTCAGGTACTCCCACGTCTACATTCCAATTCTGCCAGCATCTTTGGTTGAGGTTTTGTCCACACCAACGCCCTTCATCATGGGAGTTCATTCTCACCTCCAGCATGATGTTGTTGAACTGGTGAGGATTGGATGATTGTTCTTTTTTAAGATTATTGGTTTTACTGTTTTACCTGTCTGAACTTTGTTAGCCTAGTTGTCATGGGAACTCTCTTTACGTTATCAAACCATACTTTGATGCTTATGGATTCAGTTACTCAGTGGAAAAAGTAGATGTGTGGCAAACAAGAATTTACTCAGCTCTCTGTCTTCTTGGCTGTGGCATAAATGATCATGAGGAAAAAAAAAATTTAAGTCTCCTTTTGAGGGGCTCAGTGCCTGCAGCCAGGGCCAATCAAGCAAACAACTGTTTTGGAGTAGGCTCTACTGCTCATGGCATCATGGGACATCATCCCAGCGTGAAAAATGTGGTCAGTCATGATGTGATAGGATGGGTACCTGTCATGAGTGAGTTAAGCATTTAAGCATTGTAAGAGATTAATATCTCTTACAATGCTTAACTCATAGTGAGGTGCATAATATTATTCACATTAACATATATGTGGAGATAATTTGCTTATAATTTCTCTTAGGAGAGCAGAATTAAGATAATGCTCTATGAAATCATGCCTATATTCCTCTGAGAAGTTAGGGTAATACACATATATTACACAAGTATTTCTTATTTTGGCATTTTCAGCATATTGCTAGATAGTTCCAGTGAAAAGGAGTTACAATGTAACCTTTTTTTTTTTCATTATTTTTTTTTTAATTAATCATTAATATTATCATCATCAGAAAATACCAAATATTTTGCTCAAATGCAATCCATCTATCACAATAACAGATGGATGTAATTGTTGCCGATCTCGATGGAGGATCTATCCGTGTCCCAGAAAGTCTGACGGTGTCTCTCTTGCCAGAGCCATTCTGGAGCCAGACCCATGCTGCTCTCTCGAAGGTAGGTTTTACATGGTATAGGTCTGTCAGTCATTTCCTTCTTCTCTTTCTTTTCTTCTCTTTCCTCCTCCTTTATTTCTACATGTTTTCTTTCTTGTTCTTCCTTTTCTCTTTCCTCCTCTTTTATTTCCACATGTTTTCTTTCTTGTTCTTCCTTTTCTTTTTCTTCTCCTCTCCTTCTCCACTGCCCCCTTTTTTTTCTTTTCCTTTTTTTTTTTTCTTTTTTTTTTTTCTTTTTTTTTCCTTTCCCCTCATCATCATCATCATCATTATCATCATCATCATCATCATCATCATCATCATCATCATCATCATCATTCCTTATCTTTTCCTGTTCTCTTTTCCTACTTTTCTTTCTAATATGTCTACTGTCTTTCATCTTTCCTCTTCTCTCATTTTTTCCGTATCTTCATCTTTTTTTTCTTTTCTTTTTTTCTCCATCTTCCTCTTTTTTTTTCTCTATCTTCTTCTATTTTCCACTTCCTCTTCCTCTTCTTTATCTTAGTCTCCATTATCAGCTTCTCAGTCTTTGTCATGTGTTTCTCTCTCTTTTCTTTTTCCTCACACTCCCACTCCCAATTCCTTATAGTCTGTATTTAAGAAAGCCATAGAGTGGACAAAAACTATTTACCTATGTATAAACAATTAGCACATATAAACAGCTGTATTACTTTTTATGTAGGACGGTATATAACTATTTACCTAATTCTATTGAAACTTCAAAGTCAGAAAATAAGATTCACTGTTGAAAGGAAAGTCAGACAACATATCTAGTGAAATAAGTATTATAGAAGAACCTATTTTTGGATCTAAGAAAAGGTTAAAGATGTTAGCAATCACAGTGCTATTGAAGGTATCACTATTTGTTTGTCTATTTTGCAGGT
>NC_061854.1:27552745-27557745 GCF_019202785.1 Penaeus chinensis
TCGGAAATTATGTACAGGAGTTATACAGTTTGCCTATACTTGCATACAGGTTTGTTCTGTGATATTTACTGGATGACTGGCCTACTTCCTTTCTCCTTTTTCTCCATCTCCCTCCTTCCCTTCCTCCTTCCTACTCATCATACTTCCTGTCCTCTCTGTCTTTTGAATGTTGCTGTGAACTTGAAACTGAAGGAGCCACATCCCATTTGTAACTGCAATCACACAAGGAAATATTTTTAACACTTATTAGTGATTATTGGAATCATTTAACATTTGAAAATAAATAATGTAATAGTATTTAAAGCTTTGAATTATCTAATTGATATCTAACTACAGATTTATTTTTGGATAAATATATTGTATAAATATTGTTTCAGGATCATTCAGTATGGGGCAATCAGCAATTCTGGGAAGCAGCATTTTATCAAGATGTTCAGAAGGAAATCAAGAGCTTGTACCATGATCGATCTCAGCAAGCTAGTCGGACTTCACTCTCATCTGATACGTCTTGTATTAAGGATCCATCATTAAGTCCTGTGAACCCAAGAGATGTAAGTTTGTGTGTGTCTGTGTCTGTGTTTTGTTTCTTTGAATCCTCTTGTCTGTCGGTTATAAACACTTTGGAGCCAGGCACTACTTGTTAGTGTTTCACAGGTGATTCACAAGTTTCTCTTAACAGCCCTCAGATTCTGGTTCTTGGAAGGAGTCCAGATTGTCCTTCCTCAGACCGCATGAATCTTCAGCTTTGGAAATTGCAGCAGAGCAGATGAGGCTCTGGCCTAATATTGAAACAAGTAAGTCTTTTGGTAATTTACATACCATTTATGAAGTGAATTTTTTTTTCCCAGAAATTCAACATAATGATGGAACAAAGTTAGAGTAGTCCTTTTTTTTATTTTTGTTCCTTGCAGGAAAACAACGGGAAATAGTGGAACAAGAGGAGTCCACTCTATACTCTCAGGCAATCCATTATGCAAATAGGATGGTGTTCCTTAGAGTTCCCATAGATGTTAATGCAGCCACACATAGACGTACCTATAATGAACGTGACACTGCCAGTAACAGTATTACAAATAGGTAAGTAGTTTACTTTTATAGTATCTGACAAGAAGTTTTACTATTATATGATGTACCATTTATGTTTGGTTATGTATGTTGAGCACATTTAAAAGTAATATCTTTTACATATGTAATTTTTCATGTAAAATCCCAATATGAAGTTTTCCAGTGATAAGATTATACACTAGATTCTTTTTATGTATACATCACTCAGTTTAAAATATCAGTAATTGCAGACATTTTTAAGATAAATGATATAAAACATTGTTTTGTAAATACTATGTGACATAAACAGGTAGGGAAACTAGAAATCCTGGTTCTTGTGGATGCAGTTAGCCATTGTTTACAGAGGGTAGTATAGCTGGAAGTAGAGTAGATAATAGATTTTTTGTTTTAGTTTGCTGTAAAGGACTTCATGCTGTGTTGATTACATGTTTTGTTTTGATATTTATGTTTTCCTTATATGTATTTTAGCATGGCAGAGAGTGATAGTTTAGATGCTGAGTCCGGCTTTGAAGACCAAGAACAAAGTGACCGTGAAGCCAGCGT
Organism: Penaeus chinensis; assembly: GCF_019202785.1. NCBI lineage: Eukaryota > Metazoa > Arthropoda > Malacostraca > Decapoda > Penaeidae > Penaeus > Penaeus chinensis. Next base: position 27,554,354 of record NC_061854.1, read on the forward strand.
AGTGCGCTTTGTGGCAAGATTTGTTGACAAAGTATGCACGGAAGGTGGTGTGACAGGTAAGGGATATGGAGAGGCACATATGTACAAATAACTAACAGATAATGACTGAAGACTAATACATTCCAATGGTTCAGCGTTGATGTGCTAGTACAGCACATTTCTGCTCTGAGAGTTTTGTGTACAGCAGCATGCATTGTTGGTGTTCACTCTGGCATTCCTTCACACTGACTAGAAGCATCTTTAAACTGTTAAACTGTATAGAATCTTTGTCACCAAAATACACATCTGTGAAATTTAGGAAGCATTAGGGACAGAGTAGGAATAACATATTCCCTTCTTCCAAGGGTCAGTGTTGTATGTGTTGGATCTGATAGTAGTGATCAGTTATAGCAATATGTGTCACACTTGAAATTTTCTTTTCTCTCCTATAGAGGAACACATCAAGTCGCTACACCAAATGATACCAGGAGTTGTAGCTATGCATGTGGAGATGCTGGATGCCGTATACAAAGAATCCAAGCGTTTACCACCAATACAGAAGGTAGGCATAGTTGGTTGTGCATTTGATTTTATTATAATCATTTTATTTGATAAGCATGCTCATAGGCCAAGGAACATATATAGGCATTGAATATCTTATATTGGCAATGGTAGAACTTTTATTCACTTCAAAATACTTCAGTTATTTGAACCTAAATGTGTGGATCTTCAAGGAGTATTGTAAGCTAATTATTTTTTGTTAAAAATTAAACTATAACTTCCTTTTTTTTTATCTAGAAGTCAAAAATAGGAATGATTGGGATTCCAAAGATAGAAATTTCATTCAGTTGTATAATTTTTATAGCAAAGTGGCTATTATATTTGGCATGTATTGTGTTCCAATAGAAGTTCTACTATGTATTATCTTAAAAGATACTTGGCCAGTAAGATTTTTTTTTTTTTTTTTTCCCATTTAATAATTTCCTAATTATTTTGGTCCCTTAGTCCACCATATTCATCAGACGTGATGCTTATAGACAAAGTACTGATGGTACGTACAAACCTGACCCAAGATACACAGAAATTGTCCATGGGCAGGTGAGTCAAGAATTGGGTTCAAGAGCATTTTAGGCTCATGATGTATCCCTTCTTCTGTGACTGTGCAAAGTGTTGGGATTTTGCAGGCAGCTGCACTTTGAAGTGATCACAATAGCTTTTTTCTAGTAGTGTGACTTGTGTTGTTAAACTCATGTCACTGTGCTCACTGTGAGTTGAGTTTATTAATAGTCTTTTCACATAGATGGTTCCACAAGTATTTAGTCACCATTGAGCCACTTTGTAAGTGCTACCTATCTCACTGGTTTACCCTTTTCCTTGATTCCTGGTAATAATTTGGTTGTGCTCTTAATAATGTCAGTAACATTATAATAAATATAATGTCTATAATGATAGTAACTTTGATATTGATATCATTAATAAAAATAATAACGATAATAAATTGATTAAAAATATATATATATATATCCTATACTAAAGGTGAAATTAGGTGAGGTCACAAGGTCTACTAATTAACTTCTTGGTGGCTAAGCACTTGTGGAGCTCTCTACATGTTGAGACATTTCTCAAAGCAGTACTACAGTGAACACTATGTCTTCCTGGTGGCAATGGGTTATTGTGCTTTGTTTAGCTTGCTTTCAGAAATTGACCTGGGTTTTTTTTGAGTCACCAATATATTTGCATTGATAATTTTCTTTTTATTTGAATGACAGGGGGAAAAATCTTAAATAGTTTTCCAGGCTATTTGCTCAGTTTTATGGAAATCAAAGAATGTTTGTACCTAACAGTGTAATAAGTGAATCACATGATGATATTAATGTGAATGTTACAGCTCATTTAGAAAAATAAATGAATCTGTAGTTACTTGGTCAGTGTTGGAAATTGTGGTGTACCTTTATGATTTATTTTGTTGGGATTTTTTCATGTGGGAATGAAATAAGTTTGATGATTTTCTGTCATAAATTGTGTGATGCAGGGCTGGATGTCATACACTTTTTTTTTTTTTTTTTTTTTTTTTTTTTTTTTTAAGTACAGCCCATGCTGTCAGGCAATGAAATGTAATTTTATGAATTATTAGTGTTGAAAACAAAATTAATACCATACCCCCATGAGAGAAAATATGAAAGTTGACCTTTAAAGTCAATTCTGTCTATTATTTTACTTTATAATCATAATATCCTTCAGTTTTATTTTATGTGCTTTGCTCTGGTTATTTTTGTAATTTTGTCTACTTACCAATTTTTTCCAGCCCAAGATATTATTGCCATCGTTAGTGCCGGGTGAAGAAGTAATGTATGAAGGCTTGAGGGTTTACCTGCTTCCGGATGGGAGAGAAGATGCTACAGGTGGTAGTATTGGAGGCCCAATACTGTTGCCAGCTGAAGGAGCACTGTTCCTCACCAACTACAGACTCATATTCAAGGGTCTGCCTACAGATCCATATGGTGAGTTGGTTCTCTTCATTTTTTTTTTTTTTTTTTTTTTGATGAAGTACGGCATAGTAATTTGTTATTTAATCTTTTCTGCATTTTTAAATCTACCTTCTGTTTCTCGCAGCATGCGAACAAGTTGTTGTAAGATCTATGCCAGTCTCCTCCATCACACGAGAGAAGAGAGTCCCTGCCAACCAGCACCCAGGACCCATGGATCAGTGGCTGAGTGAAGGCCTCCAGATACGCTCAAATACCTTCCAGGTATAACATGCTGTACCATAGTTTGTATATGCTGCTGTTGAATGAGTTGATAGACTTATTTATTTCTAAGCATTGCTTTTGTTCTTAGAACAAGAAAATTACATTATATACAGGAGGACTTAAATTGCATTTATTTTTCTTTACACTGCACATGTAATATCTTCCTTTCCAGTTAATCAAAGTCGCTTTCGATGAAGAGGTCTCACCTGAAAGCATAGAAACAATGCGCAAGTTGATAAACCGGCTACGACATCCACCATACATAATGAATCTCTTCGCTTTTGTGGGCCATAGTCATGTTCCACAAACACCAAGTAGACAACAGAAAGATAAGCCAGGATATGGAACATTAAGGTTTGTATCATTTAGTGTGAGGGTTGTGTTCGAGATGGGAGTAGATTTCAGATTGTATTAAAAAGAAAAACACATTTTCTTGCCAATTCAAAGAATGGGGAAATCAGGATTGGTCACTAGGGCCTACTAATAGACTCCTTGCTGGCTGAGTACATGTGGAGCCATTTGTATGTAACAAAATTCACAAAAAAAAACTATTGGGGACAGAACATAAATCAGTGATGGTTGGGTTAAACTTCTGGTGAGTGAATGTGTTTATAAATATATCAAGTCATTTTCAGACACATGCTTTTGATAATCAAATGTAAA